>NW_024412406.1:14461391-14461761 GCF_014898765.1 Herpailurus yagouaroundi
CATTTCTTAATGGGATGGTCATAATCCCAATCAGGATCTTGGGATGGAATTAATTACCTGGGCCCCAGTAGGAAACTGCAAGTTCCCTATAGGATCTCCAGCCCCATGATAATTAATGAGTTGTTGTTTTTGTTTTTTTTTTTTTAATTTTTTTTCAACGTTTTTTATTTATTTTTGGTACAGAGAGAGACAGAGCATGAACGGGGGAGGGGCAGAGAGAGAGGGAGACACAGAATTGGAAACAGGCTCCAGGCTCCGAGCTATCAGCCCAGAGCCTGACGTTAATAGTTTTTGGATCAAAAAAATAAAAATAAAAATAAAAATAAAAATAAAAAAAAAGGGGCGCCTGGGTGGCGCAGTCGGTTAAGCG
>NW_024412406.1:14461861-14463916 GCF_014898765.1 Herpailurus yagouaroundi
GAGTAGGGAGGGGCAGAGAGAGAGGGAGACACAGAATCGGAAACAGGCTCCAGGCTCCGAGCTATCAGCCCAGAGCCTGACGTTAATAGTTTTTGGATCAAAAAAAATAAATAAATAAATAAAAAAATTTAAAAAAAGGGGCGCCTGGGTGGCGCAGTCGGTTAAGCGTCCGACTTCAGCCAGGTCACTATCTTGCGGTCCGTGAGTTCGAGCCCTGCGTCGGGCTCTGGATCAAAATCATCCCGATTTTTCAGAATGCATCCCAAAGGAGTACTGGCCTTGGTTGGGCAATTGCCCATCTATAGGAAAAAGAAGGAAGAGGTGTCCCTTACCTTAATTTCCCACAGCTGGCCAGGAGAAGCCTCATCTCCTGGCCCTGTGTTTTGGTTGACTATTCGACTGGCAGCCAAAAGCTTTCTTAGTCTCACAAGGTGCTGGGAGCAGTCACTCTTATCCAAGCTTGGCTCTCCTGAGAGCTGACCTTGTCTTCCCTGATTTCTCCTAATTCTCCATTTTCTGCCTGCGGGACTTTGGGGGTATCGACTGTGACCAAGCAAGATTTCCCTGGTTGTGGAAGGATACACTAATTTTATTTTGGCCCAACACGAATCCTCTTTACAAATATATTTTAAAAGAGTTTTGAAAACCATTTTTTTGTAAGGATAAAATTGGCTGTCAAGGGGGCTTAAAAGGGCCAAAGTTGAGGTCTATTCCCTTGCCTTTTTCAGCAGTGCCCATATAAATATGTTCCAGCCATGTGGATATCCATTTTAGAGTATCTAGTTACAAATTGGCATACACTGGGCTAAGTGTAGCAAAATGTCTCCTGTGTATTCCAGTAAAAGCCCTTTATATACTATAGTCATTTGTCCCTTATATGGCATCGGCATTCATTCCTTTGCTAAACAGAAACAACACAAATGTGAAGCATGTGGAGGCTGGCAGTGAGGATGTCGCCACTGTCTTTCCAACCTTTGGATCAAAGGAGGGGCAATTTCAACCAAGGCTTGAGTAAAACAGCTCAAAAGGGTATGCTGTCCTGCTGTCTTACCCTTTTGGTTAAAATCATAGTTTTTTATTTTTTCCCATCTTTTTGGACAGACAAAAGGGGGAAAAAAACCTTTTGTTTACTTTTTTTTTTTTGTAACCAAAAGCACACCAACAATCCAAGAAAACTTTGCCTTTTTAACAGAATAAAGCAGAATTTTAGTCTTATACCAGTGTACTTTTAAAATCCATTTATTTTAGGGGCTCCTGGGGGGCTCAATCAATTAAGTGTCCGACTTTGGCTCAGGTCAAGATCTCGCAGTTTGTGAGTTCGAGCCCTGCATCGGGCTCTGTGCTAACAGCTCAGAGCCTGGAGCCTGCCTCAAATTCTTTGTCTCCTGTCTCTGCCCTTCCCATGCTCATGTTCTGTCTCTCTATAATAAATAAACATTAAAAATTTTTTTTAATCCATTTATTTTAACCTTAGTCTGTCCTGACCACATATAACATTTCTTTCCAAAGATTTCCCTTCACAAACCTTCTACAACTTTCCTTTGCTTTCAGATTTTGACCTAAGCCCTTTTTCTCCAAACAACACCAGTCTTATTTAGGACAAAATTACTTTCTTTTCCCTTAACAAAAATGTATTCCCATTCCTTATAACTTTCTTACATATCTCCTCCTTCTCTACATGCAGAGTTACTTTCCTTATTTTTATCAGTCTAAAGTACATTAAGTAGAATTTCAACTGTTAGAAACCTTAGTCTCCAGTGAAAACTAAGTAGTAACCAATCATGAACTGTTAACATCAGATTTTTTTTTAGATTGGCAAACTTATGAATCCATTAAGCATAAAGCATGTTTTGTTTTGTTTTGTTTTGTTTTTAACATATCTAAATATCCTTAGTTGGGTTTTTTTTTTTTTTTTTTTTTTTTCAGCAAAATGGGGTAGATTTTGGAACACTTCTTTACATTGATCAGAGTTCTCTGAAAATTTGCCCAGGTCCTTTTCTTTTTCTTTTTGTTTTCTTTTCTAATTTTCTTTTTTTTTTTTTTTTTTTTAATTTA
>NW_024412406.1:14464316-14479178 GCF_014898765.1 Herpailurus yagouaroundi
GAGCCATCAGCCCAGAGCCCGACGAGGGGCTCGAACTCCCGGACCGCGAGATCGTGACCTGGCTGAAGTCGGACGCTTAACCGACTGCGCCACCCAGGCACCCCGGCAATACCATTTCTTAATGGGATGGTCATAATCCCAATCAGGATCTTGGGATGGAATTAATTACCTGGGCCCCAGTAGGAAACTGCAAGTTCCCTATAGGATCTCCAGCCCCATGATAATTAATGAGTTGTTGTTTTTGTTTTTTTTTTTTTAATTTTTTTTCAACGTTTTTTATTTATTTTTGGTACAGAGAGAGACAGAGCATGAACGGGGGAGGGGCAGAGAGAGAGGGAGACACAGAATTGGAAACAGGCTCCAGGCTCCGAGCTATCAGCCCAGAGCCTGACGTTAATAGTTTTTGGATCAAAAAAATAAAAATAAAAATAAAAATAAAAATAAAAAAAAAGGGGCGCCTGGGTGGCGCAGTCGGTTAAGCGTCCGACTTCAGCCAGGTCACTATCTTGCGGTCCGTGAGTTCGAGCCCTGCGTCGGGCTCTGGATCAAAATCATCCCGATTTTTCAGAATGCATCCCAAAGGAGTACTGGCCTTGGTTGGGCAATTGCCCATCTATAGGAAAAAGAAGGAAGAGGTGTCCCTTACCTTAATTTCCCACAGCTGGCCAGGAGAAGCCTCATCTCCTGGCCCTGTGTTTTGGTTGACTATTCGACTGGCAGCCAAAAGCTTTCTTAGTCTCACAAGGTGCTGGGAGCAGTCACTCTTATCCAAGCTTGGCTCTCCTGAGAGCTGACCTTGTCTTCCCTGATTTCTCCTAATTCTCCATTTTCTGCCTGCGGGACTTTGGGGGTATCGACTGTGACCAAGCAAGATTTCCCTGGTTGTGGAAGGATACACTAATTTTATTTTGGCCCAACACGAATCCTCTTTACAAATATATTTTAAAAGAGTTTTGAAAACCATTTTTTTGTAAGGATAAAATTGGCTGTCAAGGGGGCTTAAAAGGGCCAAAGTTGAGGTCTATTCCCTTGCCTTTTTCAGCAGTGCCCATATAAATATGTTCCAGCCATGTGGATATCCATTTTAGAGTATCTAGTTACAAATTGGCATACACTGGGCTAAGTGTAGCAAAATGTCTCCTGTGTATTCCAGTAAAAGCCCTTTATATACTATAGTCATTTGTCCCTTATATGGCATCGGCATTCATTCCTTTGCTAAACAGAAACAACACAAATGTGAAGCATGTGGAGGCTGGCAGTGAGGATGTCGCCACTGTCTTTCCAACCTTTGGATCAAAGGAGGGGCAATTTCAACCAAGGCTTGAGTAAAACAGCTCAAAAGGGTATGCTGTCCTGCTGTCTTACCCTTTTGGTTAAAATCATAGTTTTTTATTTTTTCCCATCTTTTTGGACAGACAAAAGGGGGAAAAAAACCTTTTGTTTACTTTTTTTTTTTTGTAACCAAAAGCACACCAACAATCCAAGAAAACTTTGCCTTTTTAACAGAATAAAGCAGAATTTTAGTCTTATACCAGTGTACTTTTAAAATCCATTTATTTTAGGGGCTCCTGGGGGGCTCAATCAATTAAGTGTCCGACTTTGGCTCAGGTCAAGATCTCGCAGTTTGTGAGTTCGAGCCCTGCATCGGGCTCTGTGCTAACAGCTCAGAGCCTGGAGCCTGCCTCAAATTCTTTGTCTCCTGTCTCTGCCCTTCCCATGCTCATGTTCTGTCTCTCTATAATAAATAAACATTAAAAAATTTTTTTTAATCCATTTATTTTAACCTTAGTCTGTCCTGACCACATATAACATTTCTTTCCAAAGATTTCCCTTCACAAACCTTCTACAACTTTCCTTTGCTTTCAGATTTTGACCTAAGCCCTTTTTCTCCAAACAACACCAGTCTTATTTAGGACAAAATTACTTTCTTTTCCCTTAACAAAAATGTATTCCCATTCCTTATAACTTTCTTACATATCTCCTCCTTCTCTACATGCAGAGTTACTTTCCTTATTTTTATCAGTCTAAAGTACATTAAGTAGAATTTCAACTGTTAGAAACCTTAGTCTCCAGTGAAAACTAAGTAGTAACCAATCATGAACTGTTAACATCAGATTTTTTTTTAGATTGGCAAACTTATGAATCCATTAAGCATAAAGCATGTTTTGTTTTGTTTTGTTTTGTTTTTAACATATCTAAATATCCTTAGTTGGTTTTTTTTTTTTTTTTTTTTTTTTTTAATTTACATCCAAATTAGTTAGCATATCGTGCAACAATGATTTCAGGAGTAGATTCCTTAATGCCCCTTACCTATTTAGCCTATCCCCCACCCCCGCCCCAGGTCCTTTTCATTTGCTTAGAATCTTGCAAGGAAAATGAAACCTTTATGGGGCCAAATCCACCATGAGGCATTTCAGTCGATAGATACATTGAACTCACCTTGATTTTAGGGGGAGAATTTTTTATCCCTGGCAATCTTGGATAAGGAGAGCATGAGGGTCTAAGAGGTGGCTCTTCCTGAAGAGAGACCTCAGGGGGTGAGTCTGCAAGTACTTGCCTTTCTTGGCCCCTTTAAGGCAAAGAAGACCTGCACATAAAGAACTTCTGACCAGGGGCGACTGGGTGACTCTGTCCGTTAAGTATTTGACTTCAGCTCAGGTCATGATCTCACGGTCTGTGAGTTCAAGCCCGCCTTGGGCTCTGTGCTGACAGCTAGGAGCCTGGAGCCTGCTTCGGATTCTGTGTCTCCCTCTCTCTGACTCTGCCCCGTTCATGCTCTGTCTCTCTCTGTCTCAAAAATAAATGAACAGTAAGATAGTACTGTACTGAATATTTCCCTCAGGAGGCCAGGACTCTCCATCCTCCAGGTGATATTTCAGGCACCTCTTAGCATTGGTGGGTTCAGTATGAAGCCCTGACTCAGATCAGACTCCCGAGGAAGTCTGATGCCACCTTAAGCTGTATGGGGTCACCACAGAACCGTGGGTTGGGACTCAACACTTGCTTTGGTCCTTGGTCAGGTTGGAACCTTTCCACTGTGCATCTCATTGACACATAGTCACACAGAGTCTCCAACCCGCCGCCCAGTACCCAGTGCCTTGGTTGTAGTTTCATTCCTTATTCCTTATGGAATTATTTGGTCAACTCTGGGAGGTGATCAGGCTCTCCTTCTTCTTCTTAGGGTCAGGTCTACCAAAACAAACCCGGGTTCTTACCATTCTGAGGAGCAGTACTCCCTGAGCTGGTTCCTGGGCCTCAGAGGTTCCATTATGCACCTCACGTCCCTGCCCCAGCACACCAGGAAGGGCTAGTCTCCTACAGATCAAGTGGTCCACTGTGCCAGGTGAGGTCACTTCTTCCAGTATGCTGAGGTTCACACCCCAGCGACAAAGGAGGTGGAAACACACTGTCTCCGGATCCTGGACGTGAGCCCCCAAGAAATGTAGCAGGATTCTCACACAGAGAGATGGGTCACTGAGGCTCTTCTTTCCAGGAAGCAGCTTTGTTTGTACCAGCATGGCCTCAGCGGGCTAAGACCCCAAAAAGGCTGAGCCCCGAGTACAGTGGGATGTAGCCTTTTATGCAATTTCTGCTTCTTTGTCTCCCATATATGGTGACACATTTAGTCGATTGGACACAGTCCAAGTTATGGAGTCCTGTCAGAGTTATGCATACATGTATTGGAGTTGATTGGGCGATGTCACATGCTGCCTTCCTTTATTCTGAGAAGGCCTCCACCACATTCCTTAGGAAGGGGCTCTACCACACTAGGTCTTAATAAACAGTGCTTAAATGATCTGTAGTTTGTTATGAAACTATGAAGGCTAGAAAAATTGAAGGAAATGTAACATTGGAGCATTTTCAGACTACGCTGAGGCATAAGTCAATTTACCACATGGCTGCTTGAGACTTGCACACTGTCTGTGGCTGTGACACTGCCTGGAAGGCCTGTCCCTTCTTGTCTTTCTAGCCAAGTGTCCTAATCCATCCAGATTCAGCTTCCTTGGTCACCTTTCTCTTGTGGGAGAGCTAGAGAGCCTTTCTATCTTTTATACCTCTATATACCAATTGTCATCAACTGTCTGACTACTATCTATCCATCAGATTTAGTATCTATATTATATCCATTGGCTATACTTCTATCTCAATTTCTTTTGTTGACATATCTAACTTCCTACAGTAGATATGAGCTCGTTGGCCTTTAAGGATTTTGGGTCTGGCTCATCATGTATCCTCAGCATGTAGCACAGTAAATGCTCATTAAGTGTTTGTGGAATGAATAAAAGAACAGCAAATGAGTATATGAACAACGAATGAATGTTTTGGGAAGAAAGGGAATGATCTGGCCTCACTGAAGATCCTCAAGATAATGGACAACGTTTCTCAATCATGAAGTCACTGCACACACTGATATGTCATAGTAAATTGTTAGGTAATTCACAAATATTTGTGGGTTTTTTTTTTTTTTTCCCACTAATGTGTTCAAGGTTGCAAATATACCCAAGTTAGTTTGCCTAAAAGGAAATCTCAGAACAGATCTGAGATTATCCACATACTATCACTTTTACTTGCTTTCCAATGTGCTTTCTTGACTGGAAGGAAAAGGGTAAAGTTAGAAGTGGCCAATCAAGACTGGTGCCTTGCCCTGGGGATGCTCACACATGTGCTCTGAAAGTGGACAACGTCTGTTAGGACAGCATCTGTTAGGAGTCACAGAGAAAAAGAGGAGAAAACTTCCAAGTTAGAAAATCATGATGAAGGAGCCTGTGGGATATTGATTCCAGAGGCTCCTTCCCTGACTGTGAACGAAGCAGAGGCAGCCATGTCAAGGATGCATGAGGAGGATGGTAATTGTGCAAAATTCTCCTCTTTGGCATGTAGAGTGGATGCAGCATTTGTGTTTTCTTTTCTCTGAAAGTGTAAAGTGCTGGGTTGACCAGTAGCCCTATTTTTTTTTCTGGATGTGAAGTGAGATTTTCTAAAGAAAGGCCCAGACTCTCTTAGAAAACATTGTTATGAGGCTCACATTTAGAAAGATTTCTATCTACAATGATTAGAAGCGTTGATGATGGAAACTTCTGTGACCTGGAAAATTCATTGGTTTTACTTCTTTATAGCTCGAGTACAAAGACCCATTGTCCACCGATTCCTCTTAAAGTTCAATTATTAGAAAATTGATCACATGTCGAAAAGTGACAGATTAATTGCCCCAGAAATCCAAATGTGTAAGGGGCTGGCATCTGTAGGCCAACTGGTGCTTGCATGTTTGACTCAAGAAGAACTGGCCAAGGCAATACACATGTACTATTTGGGCTGTTCAGTAACTATTAGGTTTAGTGGCTCTTCCAGTTTGGCTGGGGGTATAGTGTGATTCAAAAGTGGTAGCCAGTGATGATAATGTTTGTTTTATTTACTTGTATATACCTTAATTCTAGAGAAAAATTCCTGAAGAATCTATGTGCAATTTTTCCCCAAGATTTTTTTAAAGATTTTTTAAAAGTTTATTTATTTATTTATTTTTTAATTTATTTATTTATTTATTTACTTTTATTTATTTATTTAGTAAGCTCTACACTGAATATGGGCCTCGAACACATGACCCTGAGATCAAGAGTCATATGCTCTTCTGAGTGAGGCAGCCAGGCACCCCATCCCCAAGATTTAATTAGAAATTGATACTGTTAAGAATGGCAATTTGTATTATCATTTTAAGTATGCAAAATAGATGGGCGCTGTGTGATAATAATAATAGCTAATATATTGAGCGCCTTTCTCAAAAGTGTCCTGGTTTCTGTAATATGATCACCCTACTCACTGAGCACTTACTTTGTGCTATGTGCTCTTCTAAACTTTATATAGACTCACTTATGCATAGTCACGGTCCCATATATCATAAGAACATCCCTTCAAATTTTGAAGACAATTAACCATTTGGCATCAGCTAAATGATACTGTGCATGCGGTTAATAGACTCTCTTAGCATTTTTCATTAGTCAGGAGTGTAATGATGCTGGGAAAATCTAATAATAAAGGTAGGCAATGGTAATTGGCTGTTATGGATTAATCAAAGAGTATATAAAGCAGAGCATATAAATTCTGGATCTAATCATCACTGTTTGGAAGTGTTCTGTGTCCTTTCAGGGAAGATGAATGAACATTGAGAGAAAACTGACATTTTTTTTTCTCATTAATGACACCTCTTTTCATTAAAGATGAGTTTATCACTGGTAATTACCTTCTTCCCTTTAACTAGGCTTGTAGAAATTAACATGGCTAGAGAAAAAAAATACTACAAAATTTACCATAATCAAATAGTATTTGTTGATCCTCTCACATTTGCTCTCCTGTATAACAAAGGTTAAATTTTAGGTCCCTGACAACTGTGAATATAGTAAAAACCATTGAATTATACACTTTAAAATGGGTGAATTGCATGGTATGTGAATTATATCACAATAAAGGTGTATATTTAAAAGATAAAAATATAGGGGTTCCATTGGAATTTATAATCTCAAAGTATTAATGCACACTTTGTATAAGCAAAAGGTATATGTAACTACACCAATTTCCATTTTATGCAATTTGTAAATTATTTCATGTTCTTGTACCATAATTTTACTTGAGAAAGGATTATATAATATGGGCAAAAAATATATTAAAAAATATGGGCATTGTATGCTCTATAAAAAGACTAAATTATGCTTAAATAGGATTGATTTTAATGTGAATTGAGCAATGGCTTTGATAAACATCACAAATGCACCAAATATAAAAAGTGGATCTGGCCTAGTCACACCCAGACCTATCAAAGCAGATCTCTGCAGGTGGGATTGGAGCATCAGTAGCTTAAAAGTTTCCCAGGTGATTTCAATGTGCCACCAAAGTCGAGGGACACCAGGTTAACTGAAAATGGCTGGGTGACAATCACCTTCTTTCACTTGGATATGCTAAACATGGGCCTCTATCTATGAACCGCTTTGCTTATATGTGTAAATGTACTCAGGGACACTTTAAGTACTAATTTTGGGTAAGCTCAGGATCCCCAAAATAATAAGAAAACACAGCTAGAAAGGCCTGGAAGCATAAACTAAAATAATAATAATAATAATAATAATAATAATAATAATAATAATAAAGAGCAAAGGAGGTAAATGAGAACCCAGAGAGAGGCCCTTCCACCGTTCTTACATTTTAACACTAGAAATGACATTAAGAATCTAATTCAATATCCACATTTTCCCCCGGAAGATAAAGGAGTAGAAGGTAAGCAGTGTGTCCAAGGACATACAATTAGTTCACAACAAAATCTTGAGTAGAAGCCAGGACTTGTCAGTGCCTGTGCATTCTAGTCCTAATACTGGGTGGGAGGTGCTCCTCTTTTCCAAATCACCTTGTACTTCCAGAAAAACTGCAAAAATATGTAGGTGATTCCCATCAGCCACCCACCCAGCTTTCCCTAATGTTAACCTCTAAGTAGCCAAGGCACCAAGATCAAAGCCAGGAAATTAACATCGGTACAATGCTATATTCTTTTACAAATGAAAAAAACTGAGACCTAGAGGTTAAGCAACTTGCCCAAGGGCACACAGCCTGTAAGTGGCGGAAACCCACTTTAAGGGTCAAGTACCCAGTTTTCCTTTGTTTAATCTAAGATCCACTCTACATTAAAATGTGTTCCTAGAGTGAAGGCTGGGCGAGCCTTCTTCATGTCCTGCAGACATCAGGGATGCGAGACACCTCAAGGGCATTTGAGAGCCCCGCCTCTTAGGAGGGCCCTCACACGTTGTTTAAAGCTTTGCTGCTGTTGCGGTCAAGACATTCTTATTACGTCTTTCTTGGAACTTGTGATTTGCAAGTCAGGGGATGGTACACGGAAGTACTAAATCCATGGGCTGCAGGGCAGGAACTTCCGCCCAGGGGCTTTGGCAGTGAGGCATAAGCCATTAGCCTGGAGCCCAGTGCGCAGGCGCAGGCCTCGGGGCCGTCCCGGGCGGAGGGGCAGGGCCCTGAGCTCGGATTGGCGGTGGCGGCAGTTGAGGCACCTGCAGAGGCAAGAGGAAAGGAGGGGATCCGATTGTCAGACTCTGGAGCCCAAACTTGCGGCAGCTCTCTGACCTGCAAACGTTGTTAGTAAATTATTACAAAGGCGTGCACGTGGACATTGCAATAAAGCATATCCATAATTACTAGAATCTTCAATGAATTTATTAGGATCTCTAGTTTTGAAAACTACCTGTAACATTGCAAAGACTATCCACAGATTTAGAAATTAAATTTAAAGATTGTCACATTCAGTGGAAAAGAGCACTATTTTCTTTTTTTTTTTTTAATTTTTTTTTCAACGTTTATTTATTTTTGGGACAGAGAGAGACAGAGCATGAACGGAGGAGGAGCAGAGAGAGAGGGAGACACAGAATCGGAAACAGGCTCCAGGCTCTGAGCCATCAGCCCAGAGCCTGATGCGGGGCTCGAACTCACGGACTGCGAGATCGTGACCTGGCTGAAGTCGGACGCTTAACCGACTGCGCCACCCAGGCGCCCCTAAAGAGCACTATTTTCATATAATGCTTCAGACGACCAGTTATTAATAAAAACAACTTTAATTTTTTTTTAATGTTTATTTATTTTGAGAGAGGGAGAGACAGAACGTGAGCAGGGGAGGAGCAGAGAGAGGGAGACACAGAGCCCAAAGCAGGCCCCAGGCTCTGAATTGTCAGCACAGAGCCCAAGGGGGGGGGGGGGGTCTCGAACTCACCAGGGGGTTCCAACTCACCAAAGGTGAGATCATGACCTGAGCTGAAGTCTGACACTTAACTGACTGAACCACCCAGGAGTCCCACGAAGACAACTTTAAATAATGTTTCTCCTGTAAATGAAGATACAGAGGTAGAATGCAGACAGACCTTTTGAATTACATACAAATCATGAAGCCTCTTTCTGTTTCTTGTACAACCTCCACGAGTTACAGGAAATGTCAGAAGAAGCATTAAAACGTCATTGTGTACATTTGCACTTAAAATTTAGACTTCACTGTGTGATTTGTATGAAACCTAAATCTTTTGGAAAAATAATTCCATGAAAATAGTCAGCAACGAATGCACTAAAATTTATATTTTTAAATGATTTACTAGAGTTGATCCAAATTTTGCCACAGCCTATAAATATAGTCTTCAAAACTCCAGTAACAGATACATCAGCAGAAAAGTCATTATCAAAAATTATTCGGGATTTTGCATTTGCCAAGTCACATTTGATTATATCAATTAAAAATGAAGTTTAAGGGGCACCTGGGTGGCTCAATCGGTTAAGCATCCGACTCTTGATTTTGGCTCAGGTCATGATCTTACAGTTTGTGACATCAAGCCCCTCATCAGGCTCTGTGCTGACAGCATGAAGCCTGCTTGGATTCTCTCTCTCCCTCTCTCTCCGCCCCTCCCCTGCTCACACACACTCTCATTGCATACACGCTCTCCCTCTGTCTCTCTCAAAAATAAATGAATAAAACATTAAAAAAAAAAAAGGAAACGAAGTTTAAAAAGTATAAATTTTAGGGGCGTTTGGGTGGCACAGTTGGTTGAGGGACCGACTCTTGATCTCTGCTCAGATTGTGATCTCCCAGCTTGTGGGTTTGGGCCCCACATCAGGATCTGTGTTGACAGCATGGAGCCTGCTTGGAATTCTGTCTCTCCTCTCTCTGCCGCTCCCCGGCTTGTTCTCTCTCTGTCTGTCTATCTCTCAAAATAAATAGATAAACTAAAAAAAAATTTTTTTAAGTATAAATTTTGGGGAAAAAAGCATAAATTTTTGACAACGTAATACATGAATTTGCAGGAAAGTGAGCCAGAAAAATCGTATAATCAATCAAAATACCCATTCATTAGGTATCATTTATTGTGTTTTTAAAATCATGACACTAGGGGAGCCTGGGTGGCGCAGTCGGTTAAGCGGCCGACTTCAGCCAGGTCACGATCTCGCGGTCCGGGAGTTCGAGCCCCGCGTCAGGCTCTGGGCTGATGGCTC
Source organism: Herpailurus yagouaroundi (assembly GCF_014898765.1). Classification (NCBI taxonomy): domain Eukaryota; kingdom Metazoa; phylum Chordata; class Mammalia; order Carnivora; family Felidae; genus Herpailurus; species Herpailurus yagouaroundi. The sequence continues at coordinate 14,474,337 of NW_024412406.1, forward strand.
GGAGCCTGGAGCCTGTTTCCGATTCTGTGTCTCCCTCTCTCTCTGCCCCTCCCCCGTTCATGCTCTGTCTCTCTCTGTCCCAAAAATAAATAAACGTTGAAAAAAAATTTTTTTAAAAATAAAATCATGACACTAAAAAGTTTTTGCAACTTTAAGTTTGTTTTTATTCATGTATGACTGTTATCCCTATTATATTTTATATTTTTTAAGATTTTTAAAAAGATTTTATTTATTTGTCTATTTATTTATTTAATTAATTTATTCAAAGTTTACTTATTTTTGGGGGGGAGGGGCAGAGAGAGAGGGAGAGAGAGAATCCCAAGCAGGTGCCATGCTGTCCACACAGAGCCTGACGGGGCTTGAAATCACAAACCATGGTATCATGACCTGAGCTGATGTCAGACGCCCCAGGCACCCCAATATTTTATTTTATTTTTTAAGTAAACCATCTCTGCACGTAATCTGGGGCTCAAAATTACAACCTGGATGTCAAGAGTAACATGCTCTACTGACTGAGTCAGCCAGGTGCTTTTAAAGGAAAAAGCTTTATATTTTAGTATTCACTCGAACTTTTTTTCCTGCCCTTCTAATAAGAAACTGCACACTTTCATTTTGTACTCTGTCCTCCAAATTATGTAGCTGGGCCTTCTGAGGTCCCCATGCTTTTCTTAATGCTGTTGCTTCTGCTTCCACATTTAAATCTTGAGTTTTAAAAGCTCTGGCAGGTGGGGCACCTGGGTGGCTCAATCAGTTAAGCATCCAACTCCGGATTTTGGCTCACGTCATGATCTCACTGTTGTAGGATTGAGTCCTGGGTTGGGCTCTACGCTGGTGGGGTGAAGCCTGCTTGGGATTCTCTGTCTCCCTTCCTGTACCCCTCCCCTGCTCATGTGATCTCTCTCTTTCTCTCTCTCTGAACAATAAATAAATATTGGAAAAAAAAAGAAAATGCACAAAGCTTCTATTAAAAATAAATAAATCTCTGGGCACCTGGTGGCTTAGTCATTTGAGCTTCCAACTCTTGGTTTTGGGTCAGGTCATGATCTCACAGTTTTCTGTGTTTGAGCCCCACATTGGGCTCTGTGCCATTAGCAGTGTGGAGCCTGCTTGGAATTCTGTCTCCCTCTCTCTCTGCCCCTCCCCCACTCATTCTGTCTCTGTCGTTTTCAAAATAAATAAATAAATAAACTTAAAAAAAAGATCTCTGGCATGGGACAACTGGGTGGCTCAGTCGGTTAAGCGTCCCACTTCGGCTGGGGTCATGATCTCACAGTTTGTGGGTTCGAGCCCCGCGTCGGGCTCTGTGGTGACAGCTCAGGGCCTGGAGCCTGCCTCTGATTCTGTGTCTCCCTCCCCTCAGCTTCTCCCCTGCTCACACTCTGTCTCTCTCTCAAAATAAATAAAGATTAAAAAAAATTTTTTTTAAAAAACCTCTGCGAATGCAAGCTGGTGCAGCCACTCTGGAAAACAATATGGAGGTTCCTCAAAAAACTAAAAATAGAACTACCCTACAACCCAGCAATTGCACTACTAGGCATTTATTCAAAGGATACAGGTGTGCTGTTTCAAAGGGACATGTGCATCCCCATGTTTATAGCAGCACTATCAACAACAGCCAAAGTATGGAAAGAGCCCAAATGTCCATCGATGGATGAATGGACAAAGAAGAAGTGGTATATATATACAATGGAGTATTACTCAGCAATCAAAAAGAATGAAATCTTGCCATTTGCAACTACGTGGATGGAACTGGAGGGTATTATGCTAAGTGAAATTAGTCAGTCAGAGAAAGACAAATATCTTATGACTTCACTCATATGAGGACTTTAAAAGACAAAACAGATGAACATAAGGGAAGGGAAACAAAAATAATATAAAAACAGGGAGGGGGACAAAACAGAAGAGAGTCATAAATATGGAGAACAAACTGAGGGTTACTAGAGGGGTTGTGGGAGGGGGAATGGCTAAATGGATAAGGGGCATTAAGGAATCTACTCCTGAAATCATTGTTTCACTATATGCTAATTTGGATGTGAATTTAAAAAAAAAATCTCTGGCAGGTGTGTCTGGTGGCAGAGGTCTATTCCTATGCCCTTGCTGTAAGGAAGGCTGGGTAGCCTACCTTATATTTTTATATATTTTTACCCTATATATATATATATATATATATATATATATATGTATGTGTATATGTATGTGTGTGTGTGTGTGTGTACATATACATACATATATATATATATACACATATATATATATATATTTTTTTTTAGATGCTTTAATGTGAGGTGGCTCTGTCTCATAACCTGGAGGATTATGTACCTAGGGAGGAGATTCAGATACTAAGTAGCCAAAAAGAAAATGATGTCTATCCACTACAGGGGGATGCCCAAAACCTGAAGTAGACACTATGGATTAGAAACACTCCATGTTAAAAACAAACGCATTTAGGGGCACCTGGGTAGCTCAGTTGGTTAAGCGTCTGACTTCAGCTCAGGTCATTATCTCACGGGTCATGAGTTTGAGGCTCGCACTGGGCTCTGTGCTGACAGCTCAGAGCCTGGAGCTTGTGTCTTGCTCTCTCTGCCCCGCCCCTGCTAGTATTCAGTCTCTGTCTCTCTCCCTCTCAAAAATAAACATTAAAAAAGTGTTTTTTTAAGCACAAAATATTGAAACAGGTTTTAAAAAACAAAAAATAAAAACAAATGCATTTAATGGTAACGTTATTATTCACTAAACTTGAACTCTGAATAAAGGTGTCACTTGACTAAGCAGCTTTGTAACATTGGCTGACTAATGAACACATGGCTATGAGTGAATGATAGTGTTACTGAATAGAGACCCAGTTAGAAGGTTTGAAGCTTGGAAAGTATTGTGTCCAGTGTCTGAATTATAATCATAGGGTTGGGTGTAATGAGTGAAACTGGCCAAATATTATGTTTTTTCAGCACGAGGAATCTGATTCTCAATTACAATGCTATTCTGTGTTCAGGGAGTGGTGGACATTTATGTGTATTTAACAGAGATTCACAAAGGGAGCCTTCCTACAGAAGGTGAGTGTAGGAAAGAGATTTACCAAAGTTTCCTCATTTAAATTAACTTTTGGTTATTGTGACTTGCTCCCAATTTCAATTAACTTATAGAATTTGACCCTCTAACGAATAACTATGAAAGAACTAACCAGAAAATCCAAGTAAATACAAAAGTGAGACATTTGGCTTGGGATCCCTGTCCCTTTGGTGGTCCCATACTAAGCTAGACTTTGTTTTTGGCTGTGATTTGTCATTATTTTGTCAAGGTGATACAATATTTAATATCCAAAGGAGTAAATATTTGGACTTAGTAGTTGTAGTGGGGTTAATGGTGGCCCCCTCAAACAATATATCCCTGTCCTAACTTCTAGAAACTGAAACTGTGACCCTATTTAGAAAAAGAGTCTTTGAGGGGCACCTGGGTGGCTCAGTCAGTTAAGTGTCTGAATTCGACTTCGGTCATGATCTTATGGTTTGTGAGTTCGAGCCCCATATCAGGCTCCATGCTGTCAACATGGAGCCTGCTTGAGACTCGCTGTCTATCCCTATCTCTCTGCCCTTCCCCCACTTATGCTCGCTCTCTCCAAAATAAATAAATAAACTATAAACAGTATTTTAAAAAAGAAAGAGTCTTTGCAGATATAGTTAAGGATCTTGAGATGAGTTCACCCTGGATTATCTAGGTGGGCCTTAAATCCAGTGAAGAGTGTCTTATGAGACAGAAGCAGACACTGAAGCCCATGTGACGACAAGGCAGAGATTGGAGTCATGCAGCCACAAGCCAGGAATGCCTTGGAGCCACTAGAAACTGGAAGAGGGCAGGAAGGATTCCCCTTAAGCCCCTGGCAAGGTTGCAGTCCTGCCGGACACCTTGGTTCCAGACTCCCAGCCCACAGAACTGTGAGCGAAGATATTTCTGTTGTTTTAGGCCACCCCATTTGTGGGACTTTGTTACAGCAGCCTGGGAAACTAACACAGTAGTCTGCAGAGGGTAGTGAAGCTGAATGAACTTCAGTGTTCATAAGTTCTTCCAAGAAGATTTTTTTTTTTTTAATTTTTTTTTTCCCAACGTTTATTTATTTTTGGGACAGAGAGAGACAGAGCATGAACGGGGGAGGGGCAGAGAGAGAGGGAGACACAGAATTGGAAACAGGCTCCAGGCTCTGAGCCATCAGCCCAGAGCCTGACACGGGGCTCGAACTCCCGGACCGCGAGATCGTGACCTGGCTGAAGTCGGACGCTTAACCGACTGCGCCACCCAGGCGCCCCCCAAGAAGATTTCTTAATTACGTTATTTATGAAACTGACATTGCAACTGCATCATCCATAGCTATCCTGTGGCTCCTTGATCTTGCCACCAACATTATCTAATACCATAAGCACCTTTGTCATTCCATTTTTGAATTTTTTTCCGGAACCGCTGGTCTAGGGCATGCACAGGTAATACCCAAGGTGGCTTATTAGTAAGACAACTACCTAATTTAGTATTCCAACATCTGAAAACATAAATCTAGTGAAGGATGATTTTTACCTAACTGAACCTCAGGAAGGTCATTATCACAGTGATTTGGGGGTGAAGTACTCTACACTATTTCCTCAAGGTATTGCTTCTCTGTATTAACAGAGCACTGCTCTGGCTTTGGAACACCTTATTAAGAGAAGAAAATACTCTTTCTCCTAAAGTTGCAAGCCACATTTTCCTTTGTGTTCTTCTTTTGCCTTAAAAAATATATACACAGTTTAATAGTTAAGCAATCAAATTCTCTTTTCTTTCTTTCTTTCTTTCTTTCTTTCTTTCTTTCTTTCTTTCTTT
>NW_024412406.1:14479188-14489907 GCF_014898765.1 Herpailurus yagouaroundi
TTTCTTTCTTTCTTTCTTTCTTTCTTTCTTTCTTTCTTTCTTTCTTTCTTCTTTTTTTTTTTAAAGAACTTTTGTGGGGTGCCTTGGTGGCTCAGTTGGTTAAGCATCTGACTTTGGCTCCAGTCATGATCTCACAGTTTGTGAGTTCGAGACCTGTGTCAGACTCTGTGCTGACAGCCTGGAGCCTGCTTTGGATTCTGTGTCCCTCTCTGCCCCTCCCCTGCTTCTGCTCTGTCTCTCTCTCAAGAATAAATAAACATTAAAAAAATAATACTAAAAATAAAGAACCTTTGTGAGCTAAGCCTTTTTAGAGCAAAGCACTAATTTTCCTATTAAGTATTAAGTATTTTTCTTTCATACAATGCTCTAATTTAACCAGGGTCACTTCTCCATCATAGGAATCTTGAAGGCAACTGCACAGTATCTTTCAGGACAGTTTCTCTCTCTCTCTCTCTCTCTGTTTTTTTTAAGTTCATTTATTTATTTTGAGAGAGGAAAGAGAGCACAAGCAGGGGAGGGACAGAGAGAGAGATGGAGAGAGAGAATTCTAAGCAGGCTTTGAGCTGTCAGCACTGAGCCCGACTCGGGGCTCGATCCCAGGAACCGTGTGATCGTGAACACAATTCTCTTTCTGATCACATCTCATTGTTCTTATGTTACCCTTATCTAACAACATGATTTCTCCTTGACTGAAAGGAAACAATTTTTGAGCGGTTCCAAAGGATAGCTAGGTGATCTACTCTGATTGGTTTATTAAAAGTTATTTTCAAACAAAAATTAAAAAAAAAAGACAGTTATTTTCAAGTAAGTTAGAGATCTAGCTTTATCTTTAAGTCATGTTCCTCATTTACTGCGCAGAGTAAGGGGTAACAGTTAAAAATCAAATGCAATTTACCCTGTTTATACTTTATAGCTGAATTTTAAAAGCCCTCTCATTGCATTTTTCCCCAATTCAGTTTATATATTAACGTGTGATGCTGGGAAATGCTATAGAATCCCGTTAATAATGGATTTGAAGCTCAGAGTCTGAACTTACTTCCCAACAGTGGGTAGTGAAATGTTTTCAGTTCATGACATTTCATGACAGTGCTAAGAGAAAAACATCATTTTCAGTTTTATCAGAAATAATTATCAGTCTAAAACAACACAGCTAGTAGCATGACTATCTGATTTTTAAACACATGGTTTGGGGGGGCGCCTGGGTGGCTCAGTCAGTTAAACATCTGACTTCAGTTCAGGTCACGATCTCATGGTTTGTGAGTTCGGGCCCCGCATCAGGTTCTCTGCTGTCAGCACAGAGCCTGCTTCAGATCCACTGTCCCCCTCTCTCTCTGCCCCTCCCCACCTCTCTGTCTTTTACAAAAATAACATTAAAAATTTTTTTTTAATAAAAAAGTAAATTAAAAAAAATAACATGGGTTTGGGACGCGTGGGTGTCTTGAGTTAAGCGTCTGACTCTTACTTTGGCTCAGGTCATGATCTAATCGGTTCTCAGGATTGAGCCCCACACGGGGTTCTTCTCTGGTGGTGCTGAGCCTGCTTGGGATTCTCTGTCTCCCTCTTTCTCTGTCCTTCCACTGCTCCCACGCTCTCTCTCTCTCTCTCAAAATAAATAGATAAACTTAGAAAAAAAACCTTTTAAAAAATGAAAATAAAAATATTATGGGTTTTATATCACAATAATTCTAAAATCTACATTTATATTGAGGAGTTTATCTTCAAACTTGCTAACTAGTAGGATTACCTGAATTTATTCTCTTTTTAAGAATAGTTATTGTATTTTCTATTTAATATATTCTATTAAATATATTTTATTTTATTTTTTTAATTAAAAAAAATTTTAATGTTTATTTTTGAGAGAAAGAAAGAAAGAGACAGAGTGCAAGCAAGGGAGGGGCAGAGAGAGAGGGAGACACAGAATCCAAAGCAGGCTCCAGGCTCTGAGCTCTCAGCACAGAGCCCAACGTGGAGCTCAAACTCAGGAACCGCGAGATCATGACCTGAGCCGAAGTCAGATGCCTAACTAACTGAACCACCCAGGTGCCCCCGAATTCTTCTTTTAATGCTTATTTATTTTCGAGAGAGAGAGGCAGAGTGTGAGCAGGGGAGGGGCAGAGAGAGAGAGGGAGACACAGAATCTGAAACAGGCCCCAGGCTCTGAGTTGTCAGCACAGAGCCTGATGCAGGGCTCGAACTCACGAATCTGTGAGATCATGACTTGAGCCTAAGTCAGACACTTAACTGACTGAGCTACCCAGGCGTGCCTATTGCCTTTTCTATTTAATTTTTTTAAAATTTTATTTAAATACAAGCAAGTTAACATAGAGTGCAGCAATGGTTTCAGAGTGGAATTTAGTGACTCATCACTAAACACCTACATATATACCTAGCGCTTATCCCAACAAGTGCCCTCCTTAATGCCCATAACCCGTTTAGATCATTCCCTTACCCAACACCCTTCCATCAATCCTTAGTTTGTTCTTTGTAGTTAAGAGTCTCTTATGGTTTGCCTTCCTCTCTGTTTTTATCTTATTTTTCCTTCCCTTCCCATATGTTCATCTGTTTTGTTTCTTAAAATTCCACGAGTGAAATCATATGATCTTTATCCTTTCTCTGACTTATTTCACTTGGCATAATATACTAGTTCCATCCATGTTGTTGCAAATGGCAAGATTTCATTCTTTTTGATCACTACGTATAATATTCTGTTGTGTATATATACCACATCTTCTTTATCTATTCGTCAGTCGATGGACACTTGGGCTCTTTCTATAATTTGGCTATTGTTGATAGTGCTGCTATAAACATTGGAGTGGATGTGCCTCTTGGAATCAGCAGTTTTGTGTCCTAGTAGTGCAATTGCTGGGTCGTCGGGGCCTTTTCTATTTAATTTTTAACAATGCAATGTTCCTTACCAGTGTCATAATATTATCTAATAGAACTGTGACTTGAAATAAAAATATAGCTATATAGCTGGCTCTCCATGTATACCTTAACATATGATTGTCCTAGCGTAGGAGTCCTTCATGGATTTAAGTATGGATATTCTCATCCATTGAAAAGTAAACAAAGTTTACTGGAGTTACCGTGCTGTTTATCTTCTCTTTGCTCCTCCAGGTTCCCTGTCCCACTATTTTTCATACCACCTTTGCCCCGAGGGGATGACCTATACAGGGCAGTAACCAGCTCCCTTCTCTCTGGTTTCCATTTGAGTTTGGCCAGCTGGGAAGTGCCATAGGAGAGGCACGAGCCTGAGGCATTTAGTCCTCCGCCTCCCTCCCGGTGGTGTGGGGCCCTGGGCTGTTTGCTTCCCTCTATGGAAGCCTCGGCTCCTACCTGATGTTTCTGTCTATGTTCGTTATCTATTGCTGGATGGTCACAAAGCCAGTATAAACTCGTGGTTCAAACCGCTGAGTCTGTATTGCTGTAGTCAGGGTGTCAGAAGGGCTGCAGTGCATCCCAGGGCTTGACCAGGGAAGGATCTGCTTTCAAACACGGTTAGCACTCGGTTCCTGGGAGGCTGTCAGACCGAGGGCCTCAGCTTCATGCTAGTTGTGCACCAGAAACTGTTCTAGTTCCTTGCCACGTGGTCCTCTCCACAGGGTGGCCTACAACATGGAGGCAAGGCTGGCAAGAGAAGGAGCTGGTTGTTCACCTTGTACACTAATGTGATGAGGGAAATGACATTCTCTCTCGTTCGCCATGTCCTATTGGCCAGAAGTCAGTCTCAGGTCCTGCTATCCTCAAGGGGTTATGGATTACACAAGGCACGAATTCTGGGAGGTGGGGATCCATGGGCCTATATTTAAGTCTGCCCACTCTCCACACTCTCCATACAGCCACCCAGTCTGGGTTCTGGAAAAAGGCGGCTTTGCTGTGTCCTTCATTACCTCCCTTTACCGCCTACCACTTGAAGTAGGACTCTGTATTATCCTTCACTTTTCCCTTACTCTTCCCTTGGCTTTGTGCATCGTCACTTTATTAAATGCTCTTCAACCACCCTGTTAAGTGTGGCAGCTCCTTTCTGTCACCAATTTTCCCTGATGGGCACAGAAAGAAATAAATGGACACTGGAAGAACATATGATAAATTAATATTTTGTCATTTAACTTCCAAAGATTAAAACAGACTGCAACAGATTAGAAGTAAAAAAGATAAATTGTTTTGATTTGTACATGTCAAGCTCTTTGATGCTTTAGGTCTGGTAAAACTATCAAATTAAGATATATATTCTTTGATTTAGTCGGTGGCCAAAACATCTTTTATCTCTCCTATTAGATTAGAAATTCCTCTGGGGAGCAGGGACCTTGTCTTATCCTGAAACAGTCCGGCTTTGATGTGCTAACATAATATTTTAGTATTTTACTTCAAATTTCTGTCCAAATTATTTAGTACTAACAATACAGCAATCTGGATTTTAGCACGGGAATAGAAGTTTTCTTCAAATCTCTGTGGCTACCTGGAAAAAATAATTCTATTGGTTATAATAATCTGTGAAAAAAAACTTTTTTCTGCAGAAGACTTAAGTTGTATGTGTGTGAAAGAGAGAGAGAGAGAGAGAGAGATGCCCCCCTGGTTTTTAAAGGTTTTTAAATGCATAAAATTATATATAGGTATATATCAAATGAGATACTTCCACACACCTGATACAATGGCTAAAAGTACAAAGACTAAAAATGTCAACTTTTGGCAAGGATTAGGACACTGGACCCCTCATACTTGGCGGGTGCGAGTGTAAAACACGAACAACTTTTGGAAAACTGAAAATGTCTTTCTTTCTTTTTGTTGAAACCCCAAACCTGGCAGATTCAAATAAAGGTAAACATACACTGTATAATCCAGCAGTGGCATTCCTAGGTGTGTACCCAAACTGAGTCAACAAAAATGTCTGTCTACAAATGAATGGGCAAATAAGTCATGGTATAATCGTGTACTGGAATATTACATAGCAATAAAAAAGACTAAAAACTAGTGGTACAACATGGATGGATTTCTAAAGGTTGTTACATAAAAAAATCAGACACAAAAGAGGATGCACCGTTTATACGAAGTTCAAGAACAGGCAAAATTAAGCTGTGGTGACAGGAAACAGAATAGTGGTCACTGAAGGGGTACTGACCGGGAAGGAGCATAGGGAAACCTTCTGGGGGGATAAAGATGTTTTTAAGTTGATTTTGAGAGACAGAGAGAGCGCATGCACACACGCACGCGTTAGGGAGGGGCAGAGAGAGAGGGAGAGAGAGAATCCGGAACAGGCTCCATACTGTCAGGACGGAGCCAGCCCAATGCGGGGCTTGAACCCACAAACTGTGAGATCATGACCTGAGCTGAAACAAAGAGTCAGACACTTAACCAACTGAGCCACCCAGGCGCTGCGGGATAAAGATGTTTTGTATCTTAAACTAAGTTGTGGTTATGGGGATATATGCATGTATAAAAATTCACTGAGCTAACCTCTCAGATTTGTGTATTTTGCTATAAACAACAAATATATAAGATTATGAGAGAAACTAGTTATTTTGAAATAGTTATTAATATGCTAAAAGTGTGGGGCACCTGATAGGTCAGTTGGTTGAGCGTCTGACTCTTGATTTTGGCTCAGGTCATGATCTCACGGTTCATGAGTTTGAGCCCTGTTGTGTGGGGCTCTGCACTGACAGCACAGAGCCTGCTTGGGATTTTGTCTCTCTCTCTCTCTTTCAAAAATAAATAAATAAATAAACATTTAAAAATGTGATATATTAATATATTGGCCTCTTAATACACTGGATAACAAGATTTAGCAGCAGATCTAGCTACAGAAATTTCAAAGTTGTATGCATACATACACTAAATTATACATAATTTATGTGCAAGTCATAGATCAAGATATATGCAACAATAGTAATATAATATGAAAAAATGTGGTTTCTCTTTTTGTTTTAATGTTTATATATTTGTTTTTGAGTGAGAGAGTCCACGCCTGTGGAGGGGAGGGGCAGAGAGAGGGAGAGAGAGAGAATCCCAAGCTAGCTCCGTGCTGTCAGTGCAGAGCCCCATGAGGGACTCAAACTCATGAACCCTGAGATCATGACCTGAGCCGAATGTAGAGTCAGATGCTTAACTGACTGAGCCACCCAGGTGCCGCTGTGGTTTCTGTTAGTAATGAGTTTCAGGTGTTGATCATACTACTGTCATTTGTTGACTACATTTGTCAATAGAGGAAGTGATAAATTTCAGTTAGAGATTAATGAAACTAAAGTTGTATTTATTATCCTACCCAAGTTCATGGATATCCTGATTCTGTTCACAGACTATATTTCAATATAATTGTGTTTAATATCATTGTTTTTCTGTTTTTTCTCTGTATGTTATACATTTAAAAAATTATTCTGAGAAGGACCGTAGGCTTCACTGGGCAAGGTCTTTGTGGATATCCAGGGGTGGTGGTAATGCAGGTGGTGGTGACAGTTACAGTTAGTGACATGAAAGAGGCCATTTTAAATTAGGTAATATCATTTTAGAGCTTAAGTTTCCCAAGAGAATAGAGAAAACTTGCGTTTTTTTTTTTTTTTAAATTTTCTTCAGCTTCTTGAGAATTCTAGAACAGTGAAAACATCATCCTGTACACACTATTGGGCTGCAGATTCTCTAGAAGAATGAAGCCTCATTATATATTCATTTCAATGAAAATTCTTAAACTAATTTTTTGTTATTGGATTAAGATATATATAATTGCACAGGCCACAAAATAATATAATTGAAAACAACATAAATAGATCATCTAGGTAACTCCATAACCACAGAAAGTAAATCATTACAGCAGATCTTATGAATTCTCCTGACCATTTCATTCTTTAGTTTGCTATGGCAACAGGTTGGAAATTAGTATATGTGGGAAACAAGCATGAAGATCACATTGAGACCCAAATTTTCCTTCACATCGTACTTTATTTTTCCACAGTAACGTAGGTAGCTACCTCCCCTGGTTATATCAACAGAAGACTCATTAAAATATTTTTTTTATTTGTTTATTTTGAGAGAGAGAGAGAGTGTGTGTGTGTGTGTGTGTGTGTGTGTGTGTGTGTGCAAGGTAGGGAGGGCAAAGAGAGAGAGGGAGGCAGAGACAGACAGAAGCCCATGCACACTCTGTCCGCGCTGTAGGGCCCGATTTGGGGCTCAGTCTCACAACCCTGGGATCACGACCTCAGCTGAATTCAAGAATCAGACACTCAGGGGCGCCTGGGTGGCGCAGTCGGTTAAGCGTCCGACTTCAGCCAGGTCACGATCTCGCGGTCCGTGAGTTCGAGCCCCGCGTCAGGCTCTGGGCTGATGGCTCAGAGCCTGGAGCCTGTTTCCGATTCTGTGTCTCCCTCTCTCTCCGCCCCTCCCCCGTTCATGCTCTGTCTCTCTCTGTCCCAAAAATAAATAAACGTTTGAGAAAAAAAAAATTTACAAAAAAAAAAAAAGAATCAGACACTCAACTGCCTGAGCCACCTAGACACCCTGGAAGACTCATTTAACAAACCACTTTTCAACTGTCAGTGAATTCATAAATTCCTTGACAGCTTTAGGAAGCTATTGCAAAACATGTTTAATGACTTAAAATTTGCTCCCATTGTTTCATGGTTAAGTGATCTGTAGCGCTTTTCTCCAACTTACTTTCTGCTTGATACGCATATACGCTTCTTCTCAGCCGTGTTATCACGATCATCAGAAAGGATAGCTTCCAAACTAACACAACAGTTCAAAACCTTGTTTCAGAATACCCTCCCACACTTTCAGAAGAACATCCCTCTACAGGCACATAAAACAGAAAGCCAACGTACAATGAGACGTACACCCGTCACAAGCACTGGGAGCTGTGTTTGTGTCCTGATTATAGCACTTTCTCTCTAGGCAAATGTACTTGGTAAACCAAACTATAATCAGAAGTTTGCTTGGGAGCATCAAATCAGAAAGATGGATATGGATGATCTTGCGTTCCGGTGTGTCCAAGGACCTTCCATCCCGTGGGACTCTCCTCCAGCCTCGGCTGTCCAAGACTTGCCACGCATTCTCTCTTGCTAGGTCCATTTTCGACTTTAATTTAGGAACAGTAATGTCTATTATAATTGTCAGCTGGGCATGTATACAATTCAACCTTCGTTATAATTGTTACTGGGAAAGATGTTATTTTTACCTAATATTTATTCATTTTTTTATTTTTAAGTTTATTGGAGAGACAGAAACAGCATGAGTCGGGGAGGGGCAGAGAGAGGGAGACAGAGAATCCCAAGTAGGCTCTGCACTGTCAGCACGGAGCCTGACGCAGGGCTCCATCTCAGGAACTGTGAGATCATAACCTGAGCTGAAATCGAGAGCTGGACGCTCAACCTCCTGAGCCAGCAGGTGCCCCTATTTATTTATCTTTGAGAGAGAGAGAGCAGGGAAGCAGTGGATATGGGCAGAGGCAGAGAGAGAGAGAGAGAGAGAGAGAGAGAGAATCCCAAGCAGGTTCCGTGCTGTCAGCACAGAGCCCAATGCAGGGCTGGAACCCATGAACTGAAGATCATGACTTGAGCCGAAAGCAAGTCACATGCTTAACCAACTGAGCCACCCAGGAGCCCCTCCTTTGGACATTTTTTAATTGAGTTGTTTTTCTTTTTGTTTTTGAACCACTGTACCTCTTCTTTCTGTCACACAATTATGATCAATATTTGAACATAAAACCATTCATGAGGTTATTTGATAGTCAGAATACCTCATTATTCAACCTATTTTACTGAGTGACCAAATTTACTATGTAAATATTTTGATTTTCAGGTAACATATAGTAAGGATTTCAAGATGATTGACTTGCATAGGCTTCCTTTTTGGTCACCCCATATAACAACTAAAACAATTTTAGCTACTTGAATTAAAAAAAATTTTTTTTAATGTTTTATTTATTTTTGAGAGAGACAGAGTGGAAGTGGGGGGAGGGGCAGAGAGAGAGGCAGACACAGAATCTGAAGCAGGCTCCAGGCTCTGAGCTGTCAGCACAGAGCCCAACGTGGGGCTCAAACCCACAAACCGTGAGATCATGACCTTCGCTGAAGTCAGACGCTTAACTGACTGAGCCACCCAGGTGCCCCACAATTTTAGCTACTTGGAAAGGTTTTCCACCCTGATTTTAAGCGTAACTGGTTTAATTGTAAAAACAATTGACAATCGGGGTGCCTGGGTGGCTCAGTCGGTTAAGCGTCCGACTTCAGCTCAGGTCATGATCTCATGGTTTGTGGGTTTGAGCCCCGTGTCGGGCTCTGTGCTGACAGCTCAGAGTCTGGAACCTGCTTCAGACTCTGTACCTCCTTCTCTCTCTGCCCGTACTCTGCTTGCACTCTGTCTCTCCCTCTCTCACAAATAAATAAACGTTAAAAAAATTTTTTTTTTTTTTAAAATTGACAATCTATTGGCTGCTACCTGGATGCTAGAAGATGCCTTTTCTGATGGTGGGTTATTATTAACTGCTTGGCCAAAAAATAGTGACTTCAATGGCCAAATTTTCAAAGTTGGGCTCTTGTTTATAGTTATATATTCTAATCTTAGTTGACATATTAACAGATTATATCGGCCTTGGGGCACCTGGGTGGCTCAGTCAGTTGAACATCTGACTCTTGATTTCAGCTCAGGTCATGATCTCACAATTTGTGGGGTCGAGTCCTGCACTGGGCTCTGTGCTGACAGCACAGAGTCTGCTTGGGATTCTCTCTCTCTCTCTCTCTCTCTCTCTCTCTCTCTCTCCCTCTGCCCCTCCCTTGCTCTCTTTCTCTCAAAATAAATAAATAAACTTAATTAAAAGGGAAAAAAACCCGTAAAGAATCTTATCAGTCTTTAGGAAGGGTGGAAGAAATAATGCAATTGAGCCTAAAGAGGAAAGTACAACAAAGTAGGAATTCTTTTCATTCTGAATCAGGCAGGTTACACTTAAATGTGTGTGATATTTGAAACCTCTTGGCTTTGCTGATCATTGGTTATCATCTACTCTAAACTCAATTAAAAACATGAACAGTGAGTTTTATTGGGCAAGAAACAAAGACAACTATAATAGCCTTTATTTCCAACGTGAAAGGCCACTATTCCTTAATTTAGACAAATGACTAGATATAAATGATTGCATTTTAGACTAAGAAATGCAGTCCTAGGGGTGCCTGGGTGGCTCAGTTGGTTAAGTGTTGGACTTTGGCTCAGGTCATGTTAGTCGCAGTTCATGAGTTCGAGCCCCCTTGTTGGGCACTGTGCTGACAGCTTAGGAGCCTGGAACATACTTCGGATTCTGTGTCTTCCTCTCACTCTTCCTCTCCCCTGCTTGCATTCTGTCTGTCTGTCTCTCTCTCAAAAATAAATAAACATTAAAAAAAAAATTAACGCAGTCCTAGAATCCTTTATTTAGCTAAATCTTTAGAATTGAAATAAAGATGGGTATTAGAAGGAAGCCATATGGTGCTTTTAGATCTATTACTGTATGCCATGTTTCGTGGAATAGTTTTTCTTCTTTTTAAATCCTTTATTCCTTTATTACTTGACTGAACACATTTGTGGGGTTTTTTTGGAACTCTTGATCTGTACAATGGGAGAATTATTTTGTGCTATATTTTAATCTCCTGAAGTTTCTGTTAAGATTTCTATGCTTAAATTGTATAGAATGAGGGGCACCTGGGTGGCGCAGTCAGTTAAGTGTCTGACTTCAGCCAGGTCACGATCTCGCGGTCCGTGAGT
>NW_024412406.1:14490007-14527650 GCF_014898765.1 Herpailurus yagouaroundi
TGTATCCTTTAGAAGAGAATAGCAAACGGTTATTTCTCATCAATGCCCTTTTTCCTTGTGTTCAGGGAAGGAGCAGAAAATTGTTTGGTAGCCAGCTTGGTTAAGTTAAACATATATACCAATTCAAAGCATCTGCTTTTTAAAAATTTTATCTTTATCTTTATTTTATTAAGATTTTACCTTTGGGGTGCCTGGGTGTCTCATTCGGTTAAGCGTCTGACTCTTGATCTCAGCTCAGGTCACGATCATGCAGCTCATGGGACTGGGCCTTGCATTGGGCTCTGCCCTGGCAACTCAGAGACTGTTTGGGATTCTCTCTCCCTCTCTCTCTACCCCTCCCCTGCTCGCTCTCTGTCGATAATAGACAAAAAAAAAAAAAAAAAAAATTGTTTACCTTTACGTAATCTCTACACCCAACATGGGGCTTGAATTTACAACGTGGGGATCAAGAGTTGCCTGCTGTAGTGACTGAGCTAGCCAGGTGCCCCAAAGCATCTGCATTTAAATAGTCTTTCTGTGGGGCACCTGGGTGGCTCAGTCAGTTGAGTGTCTGACTTCGGCTCAGGTCATGATCTCACGGTTTGTGGGTTCAAGTCCCACGTCAGGCTCTGTGCTGACAGCTCGGAGCCTGGAGCCTGCTTCCGATTCTGTGTCTCCCTCCCTCTCTGCACCTAACCTACTCGCATTCTCTTTCTCAAAAATAAATAAACATTAATAAATAAATAAATAAATAAATAAATAAATAGTCTTTCTGTGTTCCAGCTCTAGTGTTATGAATGAAGACAGGTGAGGGATACGCAGGATGAATGTTTCACAATAATGCCTTTGTGACAACACGGGATTAAAAAATTCACACACTGGTATACTAACTTATGTTGGGCTGGTGTGCGCATGGCCTATAAATTAGAATAAGTTTAACTGTTAAAGCAACTGCCAGGCCAACAATGGTCATCTGTCACAGAAGCGACAAAAGAGCTCACCTCTCTCCCAAGTGAATCAATCAACATGAAGTAAACAGACTCTTGAATTTCATCAAGATTTGTTCTCTTTTGATTTTATTTTGATTCAGAAAAAAAATTCTCAAGTGAACAAAACAGGTACACCAGTGAGATACCATTTACACAGTTATCTCCTGAAGAGAGGCTCTTTACCCACTGGGATTGAGACTTATTAACCTTAGCCTCACTGTGGTCTTGAGCTGTCACTCATTTATTATTTATCTTCATACCCTCTAACCCAGTTCTCTATCCATTTTAAACCAACAAGCCAGCCCTAAGGGCTCTCTTAAACCACCTGAAATATAGGCATTCGTCTGCTTACACATAGGCCCTACGTCCTCTCTTTGTAATTAGTGGCTGATCTGCACAGTACCAGTAGCAGGACCAGAATTCTGGAGATAAATAAGTCTTAATCCTTGCATTTTATTTTAAAAAAATTTTTATGTTCATTTATTTTCGAGAGAGAGAGTGAGAGAGAGACAGAGTATGAGCCGGGGAGGGGTAGAGAGAGAGGGAAACACAGAATCCAAAGCAGGCTCCAGGCTCTGAGCAGTCCGCACAGACCCCCACCCGCAGCTTGAACTCACAGACCAGACCTCAAGCGACTGAGCCACCCGGGCGCCCCCTTAATTCTTGCATTTTAAAAAGAGCTCCAAAACTAAAAAGCTACTGAAAGAAATCTGAGGGGTATAATTTCAGGCATTGGCCAGCAGAGGCCTGGGCCTTTGCCCGAGCGTGAGAGGAGGCCGACTTCAGTGTCAGCCCGGAAGAGAACGTAATGTAGAGTGCCCAACGGTATACACAGTGGAAATTACAATGCTGCGTGCAACCAGTCTCTTAACTTATGGACACTGATCGGAGAATAGCCTATCAACAGAAGTGGTCAATTATACATTATTTTCCTTATCTCCTTCTTGCCTGGAAGACATTTCAGTGAGTCACCGAAACCTAACCAAAGTCTACTTTCCATGTTTCCTTTGTCTCAGCACACAGTGACATCTTTCATGTTCCCTTTGTCTTTTGCTGGCAGGGGTTTCTTGAACTGGTGGAAACAATCCGTTAACCTCTCTCCAGTTTCCTTGGTCTAGTTCATGCTGGAATCCTCACCCTCTTCGCTTCAACCTCATGTTTTGTTGTTTCTTTTCCTCCCATTTCAAAATACCGTTCCACTCAAGCAACAAAGGAAAAGCCAGACCTGGAAAGTAGCCTTCCAGAGATAAATCAATTCAGGTCTTCCCAAACTTGCCCAGGGAGAGTCACCCTGGCTGCTGGTTAAAATACAGACCCTCCTGCCACACAGTAGCTCCACCGAATCCATTTCCAGGAGAAGGTTCTGGAAATACTTCGTTTTAATCTGGGCTCCAGGTTACTTTTTATCATTAGAATAACTATTCCAGTGCTTCTCAAAAGTTAGCCTGTTTCAGAATCCCTTGGAGGGGTTGTAACAACAGATTGCTGGGCCCCACCCCCAGAGTCCCAGTTTCAGGAAGTCTGGGGTGGGACTCAATATTTGCATTTCCAACCAGATCCCAGCAGCTGCTGCTGCTGCTGGTCTGAGAACCCCACCCTGACAACCACTGAGTCCAGTCCAGGGGCTTCATTTGAAACTGAGTTAATTAACTGCTGGTGAAGGTACTTATCCATCATGACTGATACGCTGCATCTGTGCCGAAGAAAACGCGGGCCGTACTTCTCAACTAAATACACCAACCGGGGAACACTTAGCAAACAAACAATGCCCGCCTCCGAACCTTCGGAGCAAATCCACAGAAGTCACTAATTGTGCTTTTGTCAAGCACTAGAATTTTTCCCTAATAAACTAATTTCTTATTTTTTGTTTACAAAGTTTTAATTTCATTTTTGCTTTCCATTATTTTCCAATTCTTTCCATTGCAAACGATCGGAATGATTCAGAAAGTTTTTGCGCCCCAGCCACTGAAACTCACACCTATTAATTGTAAGAGTGCGGACAGGAAATGGAGTTCTAGCTCCAAACACAGAAACGCTGAGAACACTTCAGAAACGCGAGTCGCCGATTCCTGCGCCGCGCCGTGCGCCTGGCCGTAGGTTCATCGCAGCCGGTGGAAAGGGTGCAGGAGCCGAGCTTCTGATGCGAGCAGAATGCCTCCGCCGGCGTTTTGCTGATCAATGAGGCATTGATGCGCTTGCTCCTGTAAGTAGGTCTTCGGGGAGAGACTAAAAAGGGATCCGATACTTTGATGCTGTGCTACTTTGCAGACATTATGAGAGTTAATAAAACTCATTACCTCTTAGCGTCTTAGCTTCCTTCTGGCAAGGGGCGAAACGCTAATTTACTCTAGCATAGTCCTGTGTGTCTGTTTGCGTGCAATTAACTTTCACGGAGAGAAATGCAGAGTGAAAACTGGATTACTGACATTTGTCAGCAATGTATTTGTGAAAGCCCGCCCCTTCAGTGTGTTGTTATGATTCTATTTTCTGTGCCTGGTTTCTTGGAATATAAACATCAGCAAGAGAATTTATGGTAACCTGGTATGCATTTATAGGTAAACATTTCCAGTCGTTGCCACAGACGTAGGAGAAAGTTTCCAATGCACAACTCAGGTTGGCGGGCAAGAGAAGAGACGGGGCCTTCGTGGAAATGTTAATTATTGTTTCATGGCACACAGTGTGCATATGCAACGTGAAGAAAATGTTCTTTTCAGGATCTTGAGGCAGAAAAGTTCAAGTTCATTACAGAAGGAGAAAAATAAGTATTGGAGACTCATTGTAATTGACACTGCTTCCTAAGGTGTTCGTGTACATGCAATGGATTATCAAACAGGAAATTAGATGTAAATCAAACGTACAAGTAGGCAAAGTCAGTCAGAATTAAAGAAAAACCATGTAAACAAATCAAAGGTCTCTTTTCAAAACTACTTCATGCCTTCTTTCAAGATTTACAGACTTAGTTTTTACCCATGGAGGAGAGATGAGACTTGAAGATTCAGTTTTGCACATTGTGCAGGAAGGTAAAAACGATGTTTCTGTCTGGCACAACAGTTTGCAAGAGCATGGAGGTAAGATGTGAGGTAATTCAATGAAAATCACAGACCTGGGAATGTGTGCCTCTGAGAAATCTTGTAAGGGGCAAATAGTAACCACACTTTTCATAGGCTAGGTGAACTGAAAGATAGCCTGCATCCTGCATACATAACTTTATCTTTCTTGAAAAAAATGGTGAAAGTAAATATTTTGTTAAAAAAAATTATTTTTAAGTAAGCTCTATACTCAATGGGGCTTGAAGTCACGACTCCAGGATCTAGAGTCTAGTCCTCTATTGATGGAGCTAGCCAGTCGCCTCTATCAAAAAACATATATATATATTTTTTTAATTTTAAAAATTGTTATTTGGATGATTACAAAGTACTGTGTGCTCATCAGACAAAACTCAGATATTATAGAAATGTGTGTGACATCACTGACTCCCCTTCCTCCTCCAATATTTTTTGAGTTACGATTACCACTAGCATTCTTAGTTTAATCAGGAAACTAGGGTAGATTATGAATAAATGAGTAAGTTCACCAAGTTTCCTAAAGAATTAATTGGAGGGGCTCCTGGCTGGCTCAGCCGGTAGAGCATGGGACTCCTGAGCTTGGGGTTGTAGGTTTGAGCCCCATGTTGGGTGTAGAAGTTACTTAAAAATAAAATGGAAAAAAAAAAAAATGGGAATCCTACCCACTGAATCTTGAGCATGCTTTCCCGGGCTTTCTCTCTGTGGATTTCTAAAAACGTTTATAACTTCTTTACTAAGCTGCTTCAGTTTAAGAATAAAATTTAATGTTAGATTTTGGCATTCAATAGAATCTGTCAGTTAATCATTCTTTTATAGGATAAATTATTGCACACAAATGCTTCTCTTTTCCTTTGTGGTCCTATTAATCCATTCATTGATGAATGTCTCATGAAAAAATAAAAAGGTAAGAATGGACTTTATGGCATATAGACCCATTTAGTTAATAATCTACAGAGAGGACTTGTCTGCTCCTTTTAGGGAAAACCCCGCCCAAACACTATGACCTAATAAATCTAATTAGTACGTGTTAAGATAATTGCAGTTGCTGCGTTGTGGCTAGGAATGAGTGAGTGACACCAATGATTTTTTTTTTTTTTTTTTTTGCGGCGGGGAGAGTAGTTTTTAAAAACTTGAGGGATTTTCAGAGTTTTTCATCTCATTGTAATCGTGTAAAGATGTTGCAGGGACCCGTGACTGACTTTGGTTCTTTGTGCTAGTGGGGTCTCTATTTAGGTTAAAACGAAGCACTTAGCTCATCTTTTAAACAATGCAAGGTAGTCACGCTCTAATACCTTAACCCTGTGGAGCTATTGTCTACTTGCGAGTATATTCTATAGGCTTTGCATTTAAGATTGATCTATGCAAATAAGAAAATCTTTTGTTAAGTAAATTTAGGAATGCAAATAAATATGCAAGAAAAAGAAGCAATTAAAAAATCTTTAACTTACATCACTGGTCATTCAAGTAATAAAGCAGTTGAGGAAAAAGAAGAAATTATGTAGGGTTGTAAATGCTTACTTATTAAGAGTTGCAATAGATTCTTCAGTTCAAATAGCACTCACTGTGAAGCACAGAATTGTACCTTTTGTGAATTTGATGGAGAACAGATAAAGTGAGTTAAATGAGACATTTAGAAATTTATTCTTTCAGTATTAATGTATACCAATCATGTTCAAGCTCCTAAATATAATTACAGTGTGCCAGATATAGTCTAATCAGATATAGTCTAATACTTTATTTAAAGAGGCAACATAAACATCAGATAATGTCTTAACAGAAAATTTCAAGAAGACTACTTTCTACTTTTGTCACCTTTGGCCATCCTTTATCCTCATGGTAGGGACTGTGGAGCTGTGATTTGACCCAGGACTTCTACATAGGGGCAAATCTCAATGACATTTTACGTGTTTAGAAATTTCCTCTTGAGCATGGGGGCGGGGGTGAGGAACCCACAGGGCAGGCTTTGTTATTCCTTTCCTAGTTTTTGTGCTGGGCCAAGGCCTTCTTCCTTCTCCCATCCCCCCTTTGTGCCTGTAATGAATGTACGACCTTGAGCATGTAAATTAACCTGTCAATGCTTCAGTTTTTTCATCTGTAAAGTGGGAATAATAAACATAATACTGTATGAGAGAGATACTATGGAAATTGAAGAGATTAATGCAAAATGCCCAGCACAGTCTTTGAAATCTAGCAAGTGCTTAATAGAAGCACATTGCTTATTATTATTATTATTATTATTATTATTATATACTATAATAGTGTGTATATTATTAGAGATGAGTGAGACTTACACATTCATGAACTTGTGAAAACATTGAGATGTTTTCCAGTAGAGATAATAACAACCAACATTTATGAGTATTTGCTTGGGGACAGGCATGCCATTTCTCATTTGATTGTCACAGTTATGTCTTGTGGCAGAGCTGGGATAGAGTGCCCAGTGTATCGGTATCCAGCACTGGGCACATGCTCATTGTGTGACATCACTGTTGACTTGGTCCTTAGCCTTTTTTTCTCTTTATTTTTTTGAGTGAATTCATCCTTCTGTGTTTTTTCCATCACTGGTGATTCTGTAGTTCCAACCAGATCTTTCTCCTGATATCTAAACCTATTGTTTCCAGTGTGTACTCTTTATATCTCAAATCTAATTCCTTTCCCAACTAGCTGTCCCTCCTGAAATTCTGTCACTTAATGGTGTCACTAGAAACTTGGGCGTTACCCAGGACCCTGGACTTTTCTTTCCTTTGTCCTCCACATCCAATTGGTCACCAGGTCCTGCCTCATTCCAACTTCAGATCACCTCTCAAATCTTTCCTCTTCCATCATCTACTTGTGATTACTTTAATTCAGAGCCTCATGAAGGGCTTTCCAAAACATACCCAGATCAGGTCTCTCTTTTGCTTTCAATTTTCCTTCGGGACCCCCCCCCCCCACTGCATTCAGAAACATTTCGAACTCTTTAGTGAGGATTGCAGGTCGCTTTATGATCTGGCCCCTACCCTCTGACCACCTTCAATGGCAAGTGTCCATCACTCCAGATGAACCCACTGACTCGAGGTTTCTGATGTAGGCTGCTGCAAGCCTCTGTGTATGTGCTCGCATCATTTTTGCAGTTTGAAATGGAACTCCTTGCTTCTGGCCCCACTGACTTGGGTAACCCCTTTTCCCTAAAGACTGAGCTCATACATCCTGCTTCTCTTTGCTATCATCTTCCCCAGGGTTACAATTGGACCTTTTCTTTTCTTTTTTTTTTTTTTTAATGTTTATTTATTTTTGAGACAGAGAGAGACAGAGCATGAATGGGGGAGGGTCAGAGAGAGTGGGAGACACAGAGTCCGAAGCAGACTCCAGGCTCTAAGCTGTCAGTACAGAGCCTGACGCGGGGCTCGAACTCACGGGCCTACCGTGAGATCATGACCTGAGCTGAAGTCGGACGCTTAACCGACTGAGCCACCCAGGCGCCCCACAATTTGACCTTTTCTATGTAATATCCCCAAACACTGTAACTCCCTTGCTATATATATACTTACTAATCCCATTGTTTTTATCCATAGTTTTCTTGGTTTTCTATTAGTTTGAACTTTTTTTAAGTTTCTGTATTTATTTTGAGAGAGAGAACCAGGGGGAGGGGCAGAGAGAGAGAGGGGGACAGAGGCTCCAAAGCGGGCTCTGCACTGACAGAAGTGAGCCTGATGCAGGGCTTGAACTCACCAACTGTGAGATCATGCATGACCTGAGCCGAAGTCAGACGCTTAACCAACTGAGCTGCCCAGGTGCCCCTATTAGTTTGAACCTTTTAAAACCAAGAAGACATTGGAGCAAAGTAGAAAACACATGGTCTTGGACAGAGAGCACTGGGCTTATTAGGTCTGTGAGTTAAGGCAAAAGTTGGCTTCGTTTCCTCTTCTGTAAAGTGTGCAACATCTGCTTCATAGGATTGCTGCGAAGATTAAATGAGATAGTGATGGTATTAGTATTATTAAATCTCTTTAACCAATGTATTAGCATATAGAAAGTTCTCGATAAATGTCATGTGAATTAATCATTTTATTAATACTTATATTCTGTCTTGTCTCCTGGTGACCAGTAAGATGCAATTATAAGACAAAAGACATTCAACCATGGTTATGGGCATCCTTATGATTTGTTGGTTCTAGATGAAACAGTATATTGCTCTACAAGAATTTGAAATTAGACTGATGTGACTTAATGAACCATGCAGAAAATGATTCTAAACTTTTTTTTTAATTCAATTTTAAAATTTGGAGAAATATGAATTTAGAATTAGAAATTCTGGGTATTGGGTATAAAGATTACTTAAAAATAAAATCTTTAAAGAAACACTTTCTTGAAAATAACAAAAAAAGAAAACTGTCTCTCCAAGATATGGAGAAAAGTTCTTACATGGGATAGAGGAACAAGAGTTTTGGGAGTTAACTTCCCATCAGGGGCAGAGAGGAGGTAATAACTATCATTCTGTGTATGCCAAACAGTTGTGGGGGAGGGCAGGGCTGGTGCATATGAATGACATTGATGAGATTCCTTCTACCATGCAGCTGTTGCCAGAAACAGCTCCAGAATGGAACATTGGAATTTCCATATTCATATGTTGTTATTATTTTTTTTTAAAGGTAATTGAAGAGATTTTTTACCTTTCTGTTTATCTGTCTATCCATCCACACACATTCACAATATATTTCATATATAATAGTAACATATAACGTGTATTTTATATGTTAACAACTTTTTTTTTCTTGTAAAAACTAATAAATCTATATTGAGGGGCACCTGGCTGGCTCAGTCAGTGAAGCTGTGACTCTGGATCTTGCATTGTGGGTTTTGAGTCCCACGGTAGGTGTGGAGATTGCTTAAAAATAAAGTTAAAAAAAAGTCTATATTGGGGTGCCTGGGTGGCTCAGTTGAGCATCTGACTCAGGTCGTGATGTCACAGTTTGTGGGATTGAGCTCTGTCTAGAACTCTGCACTGACAGTGTAGAGACTGCTTGGGAGAGGTTTTCCCTCTCTCTCTCAAAATAAATAAATAAGCATTAAAAAAAAATAAAATAATCTATAGTGAGTGGGAGTTTGCAGTCAAATGCTCTACCCCTGAGCTATACCCCCTATAGTGAGTGGGAGTTTGAACTCAATGTACTCTAAAGTTGCTGTCATTTCAACAATTCTGATTTTGAATCTGTAGCTTTACATATATATTTTCCTCCCCATTATAGAAATTGGATTTTTATTTTTATTTATTTATTTAAAAAATTTTTTTTAATGTTTTATTTATTTTTGAGACAGAGACAGAGCATGAGCAAGGGAGGGGCAGAGACAGAGGGAGACACAGAATGTGAACAGGCTCCAGGCTCTGAGCCATCAGCACAGATCCTGATGCGGGGCTTGAACTCACAAACCGCGAGATCATGACCTGAGCCAAAGTCGGACGCTCAACCGACTGAGCCACCCAAGCACTCCAGAAATTGGATTTTTAAGGGGTACCTGATTGGCTCAGTCAATAGAACGTGCGACTCTTGATCTTGGGACTATAAGTTCAAGCCCCGTGTTGGGTGTAGAGATTACTTAAAAATAAAATCTTAAAAAAAAAGAAATTGGGTTTTTAATTTTTTAATTTTAATTCCAGTATAATTAATATTACATGTTATGATTTTTAAACCTTTGAAGTTCTTTTTCTTCAAGTGGGTGGCAGTGCTTTAAGATTCATGATTTTACTGCCAAATATTAATGATGTCATCACTTTCTAATCACACTATGGAGGTCTTGTACCTGTAGATACTTAATAAACATTTCTCAGGTAAAATTCCTGAATTAATGAAAGGCGTAAATCACAGGAAGGGAAGAATTAAAGAGAGAGCCGCTTCTATGGCTTTCAGCTCTCTTGGCTCCATTTAAGAGTCTACAGAGTCTTGCCTAAAGTTCTTTTGATGACAAATGCAGATACTGACTGACTGAAGGTAGAATTTAGTGTAAGGACACATGTGAGCCAGACGCTAGAGTTTATCCGTATTCCTCTCGATTCATTTCCTTTCTCTGCAGTCTCTCTCCATAACTCTCTATCCACACAACAGGGTATATGACAGGGCTACCTCAGGTTCTGAATTCAGTTGCTACAGGCAACCTGGAGAGGTTAGGTCTCCCCTGGGGCCCCAAGCATGTATTAAAGGGGGAAAAATGCTTTATTTTATTTATTTTATTTTTTATCTTATTTTTTAAAAATCCTAGCTTAATCTTTTACTTTAAATTTTAATTTAATTAGTTTTATTCCATTCTATTGAGATATAACTAACATAGAGCACCTATGGAAGTTTAAGGTGTACAGCATAATGACCTGACTTACATACACTGTAAAGTGATGCCCATGGTAAGTTAACATCTGTTATCTTGTATAGATTTAAAATAAGAATGTTTTGGGGCACCTGGGTGGCTCAGTCAGTTGGGCATCTAACTTCAGCTCAGGTCATGATCTCACAGTTGGTGAGTTTGAGCCCCACGTCAGTCTCCGTGCTGATAGCTCAGAGCCTTGGAGCCTGCTTCAGATTCTGTGTCTCCCTCTCTTTCTGCCCATCCCCTGCTTATGCTCTGTCTCTCTCTCAAAAATAAATAAACATTAAAAAATTTTTTTAATCTCTTAAAAATAAAAAATTGCTTACAAATTATTTTTAAAATATGTAAATATGTATGAACTTAATATAAAAATAGAAGAGGATCTACAAAAGGTGCAACTTGAGAAATTGGGTTCTCTTTCCTATTCCCATCTATGTTATTCCCCATTCCGCTAACCATTTACATAAGCAACCACTTTTGTTAATGCTTGGGTGCCTTTCCAGTGTTTCTTTACTGCAAAAACAAGAAAACACAGTTATATATTATTTTTCTTCTTTATTATGCAAAAAAAAGCCTGCTATAAACACTGTTGCATTATTTAGCTACTGCTGCATAACAAATTCCTACACCCCTCACCCCTACCAGAAAGAAAACTTAGCATTTTATTTTATTATTATTATTATTATTATTATTATTATTTTAATGTTTATTTTTGAGAGAGAGAGAGAGCGCATGAGCATGAGTAGGGGAGGGCCCGAGAGAGAGAGAGAGAGAGAGAGAGAGAGAGAAAGAGAGAAAGAATCTGAAGTAGGCTCCAGCCTCTGAGCTGTCAGCACAGAGCCCGATGCCGGTCTCCAACCCACAAACCATGAGATCATGACCTAAGCCAAAACCAGATGCCTAACTGACCGAGGCACCCAGGTGCCCTGAAAACTTAGCTTTTTAAAGCAACACACGTGTATTATCTCATAGTTTCTGAGAGCTCTCAATCCAGGATTGATTTGGCTGAGTAGTTCTGGCTCAAGGCCTCACATGAGACTTCTGTCCAACTTGGGCCAGGGCTTCTGTAAGTGTGACTGTGGATAGCGGATCCGCTTCCAGGCGGATGGCTCACTCACATAGCTGTTGGCAGAAAGCCTCAGTTCTTTGCTGCATGGGACCATCAGAGTCACAACATAGCAGTTGTGTTCCCCTGCGTGTGTGATTCAAGAGGAAGAGCAAGGAGGAAGCCGAAACGCCTTTGGTGACCTAGTCTCTGCTGTCACACACTACCACTTCTCCTGTCTCTTCATGAACACGTGACTGAGCCCAGCCCACACTCAAGGAAACAGACCTTGGCTCCCACTCTTTTTTTTTTTTTTTTTTTTTGAGATTTTATTCGTAAGTAATCTCTACACCCAACACAGAGCTGGAACTCATAACCTTGAGATCAAGAGTCGTATGCTCCACCAACCCAGCCAGCCAGGTGCCCCTGGATCCAACCGTTGAAGGGAGGAGTGTCAAAGAATTTAAGCACATATTTTAACACTACCATATTGTAATTGTTTTGCACCTTAAAAACCAAAAAAAAGTAACTATATATGTCATGGAGATGTTTCTACACCCACATACCTGAAGCTTCCCCATTCTTTTCTTCATTGTGTGAACGTGCCATAGTTAATTTAAAAGTTTCCTGTAGATGACCACAGGCATTGGTTTCAGCTTTTACTGTTATAAATAATACAGATATGAAGAGTCTTATAATAATATATAATAATATTACTGTATAATAATGCAGATATGAATAGAACCTATGTTGGCATATCTTGGAGAAATCCCCAGAAGTGGGATTGCCAGGTCAAAGAGTAAATTCCATTGTCATTTATTTATTTATTTACCTATTTATTATAAGTTTATTTATATTTATTTTTGAGAGCATGCATGTGCACAAGTGGGGGAGGGGCAGAGAGAGAGAGAGAGAGAGAGAGAGAGAGAATTCCAAGCAGTCTCCGTGCCAGCATTGTAGAGCCTGATGCAGGACTGGATCCTGCCAACCAAGAAATCATGACCTGAGGTGAAATTAACAGTCGGATGCTGAACCCACTGAGCCACCCAGGTGCCCCTCATTTGTCACTTAAATATATTGCCACATTAACCTCCCCAGGGGTTGTACTCTCCCTATATGCTCAGCCCCTGAGTATGTTGTCAGAATTTTTAACTTTTGCCCATCTGATAAGAAATTGTATCTTGTGATGGTTTAATACAGGCGTATATTTTCTCATAGTATATATTGAGCATTTTTTTTTTTTTTACAATTTAGGCCTTTTATGCTTCCTTTTCTGTGAACTCTGTATTCATGACCATTCTTTGTTAGCATCATAGTTAAATATGGCACTTTTTCATCTTTATGTTGTGTGTGTGTGTGTGTGTGTGTGTGTGTGTGTGTGTGTTGTGCAAGTGTGTAAAGCATAATAAATTTCTCTGGTGCTGCACTTCCTTCCTCTGGGTCTCCACTCTGATTTTGTTTGATTTTGTACTCCCACCCCATTTTTCTTCTCACCAACCTCATGGAATAAAAAGACTATTAGTCAATTAATTTCAGGTATTCCTAACAATGAACTCATCAGGACTTTCATCAGGTAGAGATTTCATGCTTTTTGCACTCCCTTCTTTTTAGTTTCTCCACTTCATTAAAGAAGCAGACAACACTTGACTAGAGAGATAGGCAGTAACACCTATGATGCATTTTTCACCTGTGGGGGCTGCACGGCCTCATCGTCTTTCATTTCAAAGAGCTGATAAAGCAATGGCCAGGGTTTTAGACCCTCCTGACTACTGAAGGGAATGGCTGCAAAACTTTAATGACCTTTTAGGAAGCACAGGGGAATTTGGGAAAGCCTAATGAGCTTCTTAAACCATCTGTGTAACTGTACCTTAAGGAGAAATAAAGTGAGTGTGGAATCCCTTCATTTCCCCTGTCTTCATGCTAAATCTCTCCTGACTTTGTGCCAGTCTGACTCAGGAACATCTGAACAATATCGGGCTTACAATTTTCATATGAAAGTGAATCAAGTGTAGGGATTAGAAGTGTCTATGCACCAAAAACCAAAAACCCTTCCAGCCAGAGACAATTTCATTAACTAAGGTCATGATTTAGAAGTCTGTAAACACTTAGGGGAATCTGATATGACAGACAATCATTTCCTTAAGGAAACCTCCTCAGCTCACAGTTGTCATAATAAATACGGAGACGGCGGTGACACGAATGTGTTTTTGGGTGTGATTTCTAGGTATTGGCCTCTAGGTGAGCTTCCTAGGGCTGCTCTCACAAAGCCTCACAAGTTGGGTGGCTTGAAACAACAGAAATTTAATTTCTCACAATTCTGGAGGCTACGAATCCAAAATCAAGATGTTGGCAGGGACGGTGCTCTCTCAAAACCTCTAGGGGAGGGGCCCTCCCCCCCCTTTTATTTTTTTTTAGAGAGAGAACATGCGTGGGTGGGGGAAGGGCAGAGAGAGAGAGAGAGAGAGAGAGAGAGAGAGAGGGAGAAAGAATCTTCAGCTGGCTGCAAGCTCAGTGCAGAGCCTGATGAGGGCTCAATCCCACAACCTTGGGATCATGACCTGAACTGAAATCAAGAGGTGGGTGCTCAACTGACTGAGCCCCCCATGCACCCCGGGGAGGGGCCTTTCTTGTCTCTTCCAGCTTCTGGAGCCCCAGCTGTTCCTTCTGCGTCTGCTCCTGTCTTCACATGGCCGTCTCCCCTCTCATGGAATTAGGGACCACTTCTAATGACCTCATCTTAACCTGATGACATCTGCAAAGACTGTTTCCAAATAAGGTCACATTCACAGGTGAGGGAAGGTTAGTACTTGACTACATCTTTTTTGGACGACACTTTCTAACCCATAACAGGCTCTAATCCTCTCTGATGGGTTTGCTGTGGCCTTTGGTCTCTACTATTGTGTTTACAATTCCAAAGAGAAAGCAGGTCAGTTGAAACAAGTGTAAATTCTTTAAATCTGCGGATTTTGTCCTGGATAGCTAACCTCGAAGAACTGCCTTTAAGCCTCATTCTTGAAGCACAGATAGGAACTTTCTCTAGACTCTGTCCTGGCTATGAGGGGAAGTGCTCGCCTCCCTGGGGGTAAGGGAAGTCTCAGGTGTGCTAGTTCAGAAATGGCATCATCTCATCCTCTCTTCTGGTAGAGCTCCCTCCTCCCCACTTTATACTGGGGAGCTGTGCTCATGACTTGGTATCAGAGTCCTTGCCTCTGTCTTGAAGAAGATGAAGTGGGGTGGGGGGTAGGTATGTCCAATGGGCTTTATACTGCAACCTGAAGGATCTCTCTTTATCATTTTGAGCTTGTATCACACTACGTCAAAACCTTCTTTTCACCCACACCAACAATGTGCTGAATGCTGACTCTCCTCCTGAGGGGGAAATTTCACTGAAGTCCATTGCTTGCCTCTGTGTCCTTGTACTCTAACATGACAGATGACAGGTGAGACTTAAACATGGCGATATTTGGGGGCTCCTGGGTGGCTCAGTTGGGTAAGTGTTTGGTTACTTTGGTAACCAACTCTTGGTTCCAGCTCAGGTCATGATCTCACGGTTCATGGGATGGAGCCTCACATTGGGCTTCATGCTGGTGGACATTCAGCTGCTCCAGCTGCTTGGGATTCTCTCTCCCTCTCTCTCTCTGCCCCTCCCCTGCTCATGTGCTCTCTCTCTCTCTCTCTCTCTCTGTCTCCAAGTAAGTGAATAAACCTAAAAGAATGAAAAAAAATAAAAATGGTGATATTTTGAGCCAAAGACACTGTTAATACATAGACGAGTGGCATGGAGATGGTGCGTTATTGCCGGTGGGAATGTAGAATGGCATAGCTATTGTGGAAAACAGTATGGTGGGTCCTCAAAAAATTAAACACAATTGCCATATGATCCAGTAGTTCCATTTTTCGGTATACACCCGAAAGAAATGAAAATAGGGACTCAAACAGGTATTTGTGCACCCATGTTCATAGCAGAATTATTCACGATAGGCAAAGGCAGAAACTATCCAACTCCCTATAGATGAATGAATAGATAAACGAAATGTGGCATATACATATGGTAGAATTTTATTCACCTTGAAAAGGAAGGAAATTCTGACACCTGCTACAATGTGGATGAACCAGTGAAATAAGCCAGTTGCAAAAGGAAAAATATTGTGTGATTCCTCTTTTATAAGGTTCCCAGAGTAGATCAATTTCTAGAGACAGGAAGTAGGATGATGGACACAAGCGGCTGGGGAAAAAGGAGGATGGGGAGTTGGTGGTTAATGGGTACAGGGTTTCAGTTTAGGTTGATGAAAATGTTCTGGAGATGGATGGCAGTCAGTGAGGGTGGCACGGTGTGAATGTACTTAATGTCACTGAAATATACATCCAAATGGTTAAAATGGTAAATTTTATGTTATCTGTATTTTACCATGATTTACAAAAAAAATTAAAAAAAAAATTTTTTTTTTAACGTTTATTTATTTTTGAGACAGAGAGAGACAGAGCATGAACGGGGGAGGGGCAGAGAGAGGGAGACAGAATCAGAAGCAGGCTCCAGGCTCTGAGCCATCAGCCCAGAGCCTGACACGGGGCCTGAACTCACGGACCGTGAGATCGTGACCTGAGCCGAAGTCGGACGCTTAACTGACTGAGCCACCCAGGAGCCCCCCAAAAAATTTTTTTTTGAGAAAGAGAGAGAACACACTTGGTAGTAGGGGAGGGAGAGAGAATCTTATGCAGGCTCCATACCTAGCATGGAACCCCATGCAGGGCTTGATCTCATGACCATGAGATCATGACCTGAGCTGAAATCAAGAGTTGCCTGCTTAATGGACTGAGCCACCCAGGTGCCCCACCATGATTTTATTTTTATTTTTTGGTAACGGTGTATTTTTTTTTTTTTTTTTTAAGATAAGGGTAGGCAAACTCCCCTGTGATGGAAGAAAAGTGAGTGTCCAGAGCTGGTTGCAGCTCCCCTGCCCAGTGGTGACTCTTTTGATGTCGCTAAGCATAGTCTCATCAGACAATCAAAGGTTATTGAAGAGGTGGTGAGGGAAGGGGAGCTGGAGGGGGATTTGGGACAGAGCTGCATTTTATCCCAAGGGCTCAGCATTCTGACGAAACTCCTTTTTTCTGTTTCTTTGGCACCTTTTCAAAGGAGACTTGCTTTCTCTCCTCTGATCGTACTGATCTAGTCACTTGCAGAGTTATTTTCTGAGAGACCCAAGTTCTCTGATCCTGGCTAGAAAGGCAGTTAAATGTCCCTGGCATTTTACCAAAAAACATGGGCACAGTCAAGGGCACAAGGATGCGAGTATCTGGGATGAGATCTTTGGGCCTTCATCTTCCTAATTCTTGAATCTCAAGAGCAAATCATAGTCTCTGCTTTTCTAAAATCAGACTGTCATACCGGTAGATTTCTTGATGTCCAGGATTTCCAATCAAAACAAAGATTGGTAGTCCTCTCACCCCATGTGTAAGGGCAGAGTAAGAGACTAAATTGTGTGGCTTTGTAATTCCAGCCAGGCTTGTGCGTAAAAAGCTTGGTGTCCTCTCTCTCCATATTGCTGTCTTGTGATCACGGCTAGTTGTTGAGTTGAAAATGGTAAATGACCCTTCAGCCTTTGCTGAGAAACATTATCTATCCAATTAATGACCCATAAAATGATTTAGGTAAAGACAAGACTGCAATTTCTTCTTCCAAAGGAGAAAGACGATACTGTCTAATTTACCAAAGTTGGAGATTTTAATAGGTTTTTAGGAAATGTAAAATATCACTTGCATAGAATTATAGAAGCCACAGGAGGAAACCAGAAGCTAAGAGGCTGAGAAAGACTATACGTACATTTTGAAGAGGAAGAACTTCACCAGTTCCTTTCTGTGTTTGTGAACAATTTATGCAGATGAGTTGCTCACTCGGTGGAAGCAAATGTTGATATGAAACAAGGGGAATAGTCATTCTATGTACTCAAAAAAATAAACATAGAAAAACGTGAATATGGCCTCGTATGGAATATACACAGAGTATTTGCTCTTTATCACATACGCCGTAAGCCAGTAACATTGTTTAATAAAAACAATCTGGGGGCGCTTGGGTGGCTCAGTCGGTTAGGCGTCCGACTTTGGCTCAGGTCATGATCTCGCGGTCCGTGAGTTCGAGCCCCGCGTCGGGCTCCGTGCTGACAGCTCAGAGCCTGGAGCCCGTTTCAGATTCTGTGTCTCCCTCTCTCTCTGCCCCTCCCCTGTTCATGCTCTGTCTCTCTCTGTCTCAAAAATAAATAAACGTTAAACAAAAATTAAAAAGAAAAACAATCTGATGTAGAAAGGGAATTATGTGGAACACGGTAGCACTAAGGTGCTGTTCTTTAGGGGGTGCTGTGCTCTGCTTGACAATTTCATTAGTCTCCACTCCATGAGATTGCTCACTTTATCAGTCCCTTAAGAGTTTCTTTAATTCAGGACCTTATAATAACATCAGAAAGTTTAACTGAGGGGCGCCTGGGTGGCTCAGTCTGTTAAGCATCCAACTCTTGATTTCAGCTCAGGTCATGATCTCATGGATGTGAGACAGAGCCCCGTGTCTGACCCCACACTGGGTGTGGAGCTGGATTGGGATTCTCTTTCTCCCTCTCTCTCTGCCCTCCCTCCCCCAAATAGATAAACTTTTTTTTTTTTTAATGTTTATTCATCTTTGAGAGAGAGAGAGAGACAGACAGAATGCGAGCAGGGGAGGTACAGAGAGAGAGGGAGATGCAGAATCCAAAGCAGGCTCCAGGCTCTGAGCTGTCAGCACAGAGCCTGACGTGGGCTCGAACCCATGAACCATGACAACATGAACTGAGCTGAAGTCAGATCCTCAAGCAACCGAGCCACCCAAGCGCCCCCCCCCCCCAAAAAAAAAAAAAAAAAAAAAAAGTTTAATTGAAGGGTGCTTGGCTGGCTCAGTTGGTGGAGCATGTGACTCTTGATCTTGGGGTCTGAGTTCAAGCCCCACACTGGGCTGGCGCTTACTTGAAAAAAATAACAGAATGGCTGGGCTACACGACTGGGCAAGACTTCTGCTTTCTGAAACGATTGCCTTAAACAGGAGTTTCTCTACCACAATGACCTTACAAATTGGCTCTGACTTTAACCTCTACTTCCTCACGAGGAAGCTGGTGGGATCATCAGTTGGGCGTGTGTCTCAGGATCCATTGCTGTCAGTAGAGCCCAGATCCCCTTGGCTATCCTGGTTCTTTTCTGTCTCCTTTCCTGCAGCTTCCCAGGATCTGTTGCAGGCACCAGTTTGCTTGCTCAGAGTTCTGTAGAGTGAGGTTTGCTAACATGGGCAAGTCCCCTGACTTTTGCTGGGAGGGGCTCCCGCTGTACTGCACCACAGCTGACTTGTTTTCCCCTAGGGTCACTCTGAGCCACAGGGTAGGGGTGGGATGTAGTGAGGATACCATTCTACTCTCTCATATTAGCAGCATAGCTTCTGGTTTGAATTGTACCACCTGAAAAATCCTCATTGTCAAAAGCAGGAGTTATGGACTCTGAAATTCACTCAATCATCCATTCTTTCATTAAATCTTGGTCTTTTTTTTCCCCTCACAGTACTTAAGCAATCAAAAACATGAATTTGAGCATATCATTTTCCTGCTCAAAATATCCTCAAAGTTCCATTGCCTTTAGAACAAATTGCAAATTGGGACGCCTGGGTGGCTCATGTCAGTGAAGCATCTGACTTTGGCGCAGGTCAGGATCCTGTGATTCCTGAGTTCGAGCCCCGCATTGAGCTCTGCTGACAGCTCAGAGTCCAGAGCCTGCTTCAGATTCTG
This sequence comes from Herpailurus yagouaroundi, assembly GCF_014898765.1. Taxonomy (NCBI): domain Eukaryota; kingdom Metazoa; phylum Chordata; class Mammalia; order Carnivora; family Felidae; genus Herpailurus; species Herpailurus yagouaroundi. The sequence continues at coordinate 14,509,221 of NW_024412406.1, forward strand.
TGTCTTCCTCTCTCTCTCTGCCCCTCCCCTGCTTGCACTCTGTCAATCTCTGTCTCAAAAATAAATAATAAACATTAAAAAAAATTTTTTTTAAAAAGAACAAACTGCAAGTCTTTTTAAAAATTAATCAATTTATTTTGAGAGAGAAAGAATGAGTGGGGGAGGGACAGAGAGAGAGGGAGACAGAATCCTAAGCAGGCTCCATGCTGTCAGAGCAGATCCCGATGTGGGGCTTGATCTCAGGAACCGTGAGATCATGACTCTTGAGCCGAAACCAAGAGTAAGAGGCTTAACGGACTGAGCCACCCGGGCATCCCCAAACCCTAAGTCTTTATCTTGGCCTTGGTACCATTCCTTCAATCACCCAGTATTTATTGCGTGTTCTACGCAATGGCTTCCCCATGCCCGGAGTACCAAGCGCTGCCTCAGGAACTTTGCACTTGTCGCTCCTCTGTGGGGAGCTCACCTCCCATATTCCCAGTTTCCTCCTTGCAGTCTGTTCGCTGCTCCAGTGGGTCTCTTCTGAGACTGTGTAGCCTGCTCGACCTAAGCACTCAGCACCCTCTATCCTTTTACCTTGCGGTTTTTCTTCGTGAAACTTAAACCATTGTGTATAACCTTTGGATTGGTTTATTTACTTGTTTCTTTGCCTGCGGTAGACCATCAGCACCACAAGGTCAGGACTTTTGTGCAGTTTTTCCACTTTTCAGTCACCAGCAACTAGGATTTACTAGGTTTCAGATTCTGAGCTGCCGCTGCGGAGGGTGGAGGTGGAAATCGATGTGACTGATAATAAGACCTTACCCAGAAGCTTCCTCAGTTATTAAATATTCTCCCTGGGGGCTGCCCCAGGGTTTTTGTCACCTAATGCTCACCTTTCTGAGGCTCCATGTGGGTATTTATAATATGAATTAAGGGCCCTGATTATGCTGACACCAAATCGGTGTGTTCTAACCTCAGCTTGAAAAGCTTCATTATAATCACAATGGCTCATATTTATGGAACTCTTATTTTGCACTCACTTCCCGATAATCTCTTTATGAGAGCTTCAACCCTTCCAGTCTTACTCCTTTGAGGTGGATAATATTATCATCTCCATTTTATAGATGACTTTCCTGAGGCTCAAGGTCACACATTTGGTAGAAGCCTAAGCCAAGATGGAAAACCAGCTCCCCAGGATTCTACTCTTCACTATACTAAAGTGCTGCCTGGTTCCAGAATGTCAGGCGTTTTGGGAGACACGTTTCCATGTCCCACAGTCCCAAGCTCCTTCTTAGCCCCTAGAGAGATGCGTGGTTCCCAGGGTAGAGGACCAGGCAGGCAAATCCTCTTTTTTATTCCTGCTGCAAGTTTGCCCCAACCCTCCATCACGTCTGTCCTGTTGCTGAGCTGAGGAAGATGGTATGGGAACCTCAGATTTCCTTTTTCCTCCTGTCCTAAGGCCTAAGGGAGAGCTGGCCGCAATCTACCTGCTCTGGGTTTGTTTCCTTTAACATGGGCACCATGGGGGTCCTGCTGGTCCAGTTAGGGGGAGAATAAGTCCCTCTTCCCTACACCTGTTTTCTCGTGCAGGGACTTTCAAGCTCTGTTTCTCCTCCCACAGAAAGTTCTACTCTCTAGTACTGTTTCTAAATTTTGCATCTTGCGGGCACTGTTTTGTCCTTTATCAGAGCTCCCTTATAGGGGTAAGAGTGCAGGGTGGGAATGAGGCCTTGACCTCTCCCCTCCAAAGGTTAGAGGGTCTGACCCAACACAAAGCAACATGCATTTGGACTTAGTTTTCATTTCTACAAAGAGGTGATGATTTTCCAGAGTGACATATAATCATTAACCTCCTAGTTGGATTGGAAAATGGATCTCTCTTTGCAGCTTCTATGCTCAAACCACTTCATCACGCTGTTGTCTTTGGGTAATTTCAATTAGGGTGTAGACTGTCTAGCAGAGTATCATGTCCCCAATAATACGGTGGCTGGATAAAGGATAGGGAGAGCTGAAGAAATTATGTGAATCATATTCTGTTAACTAGAATATCCGGCTCACATATGTGTCTGGGTAAATGAGGCTGGCCAGCAGCTCAACATCTACTTAATGTAGTCTGACCTTTGGTGACACTGAGTTCTGTAATGGTGGGATTAAGCTGGGTGTGTAAAATTCTGCATTCTTAGCCCCCAGGACATCATTCGACTAAAACACCGCTTCAGAAACACCAAAGACTTGCCCCTTGCCAGTGAACTGAAATACAGCTTTCCAAAAGATCTGGTTTACTCCGAATATTGAACCTCAGTTGCCAGTTTGGTGGGAACCAGAGAACAAGACGTTATGAGCCTTAGTCTCCCTCGCTGAGTGTGCGTGTTGCACACAGTGCAAAAGTTCAAAACCAGAACACTCCATTTCCACGCTCTACTTGCTGCATAGACCTGTGAGAGACTCAGCAGAGGAAAACAAAAGCTTGGTAACAGTTTATGCTCTTAAAGGATTCAGGTCTTCTGTCCTGGCCCTAATGGCTTCTGTGACAATGAAAACGAAAAAAGAACATGCTAGTTGTTAATCATGGAGCCTACTGATCCCCGTAAGAAATTACATGAATTGAAGAACAGGCTAGTTTGAGTGGTGACGCATTTTCACATTGCCTACTGTTTGTGCCCCACAGAATCCCAATGCAAGTTTATAACTGAAGTGGGCATAAAAAGATAGTGCACAGGAATTTGAAAAAGCAGCTAATTTGACATGAAATGGAATGAAACTAAAGAGAGAACATAAAAGTCCATTCGATAAAGACATCAGATAATAAAACAGATAGTTTCCAGTAACTGTGAGGAGCAATACTAAAAGAAAAATAACACGAAGGGAAATATTTGGATGGTGTCATAGATATTTTGTTAAGCACTATGTTATGGAGGTGATGAAACTGGACTTATTTGTCAGATAAAAACCAGCCGCAAAGGAACAGGGGGGAGAAGGTTTCACTTGGCACCTTCGAGTAGAGCATGGAAATGGAGTGTTCTGGTTTTGAACTTTTGCACTGTGTGCAACACGCACACTCAGCGAGGGAGACTAAGGCTCATAACATCTTGTTCTCTGGTTCCCACCAAACTGGCAACTGAGGTTCAATATTCGGTGTAAACCAGATGTTTTGGAAAGTTGTATTTCAGGTGCCAAATGGGCTGCTTCTGTGTCAGCTGTCAGTGGCTGACTAGAGATTGTGTTGAGAAGGAATCTGAGGATACTTCTGGATTCCAGGGAACAAGGTGCCACCTTGAATAGTATTGTCTGTCATAGCTGCAATATGTAGGGGTACACGTGCAATAAATAGTATTGCATAATATCACCTATGTGCTTGAATAGATAGCGAGTTCTGAATGTGTCAACAGTATACTGTGACTGCCTCAATTCATTAGCTGTTAGAGGGAGGATAGCGTCAAGGAGGAAGGGAGTTGGTACATTGCAGGAGTACTGTGCTCAGTACAGGGTGCTGTACTTTATGAGGGGTGTCGGTAGGCTTACTCTTCTGTGTGTTGGAGGAGGGCACCTAGGATGGTGAAGAAATTAAAAGTCATTTCTAATAAAAAATGACTGAAAGTATTAGGATCACCTGGATCTGAACAGAATTAAGAAGGTCACTTACTACCTTGATGTATAACTGTACCTGTTATGTCGATGAAGATTTCAGTTTATTCAAAATGCAGAAATAAGACCAGTGAGCTGAAGTTTTAAGGAGTCAGATTTCCACTTAATTTAAGGAAGAAGGGTGCTTAACACTTTGATTTTTTTTTTTTTTTTTTTGCCAATGAACATTTTCCAGTGAAATAGTGAGCCCCCTGCTGGCGGAGGTGTCCAGCAGCGACTAGATGACTGGCACCTCCAATTTCTCAGGGATGATGCAGAACAGACTAGAAATTTGAGCGAAAGAATGTGTAAGAGTCCTTTAAGATTCTCCGACCCTAAGACAAGGGAGACCAAGGGAACTGAGAGCCAAAGGGAAGGGCTGGCTCACCCTGGACTTCACTCCAAGTACCTGCCTCCCACCTGGCAAGCTTACTTGAAGGTCTTAGTTCTGTCAGTCAGGTCCCAGAGGCCCCTGCATTCTCACCGTTATCTGAGAGCCCAAGGCAGTTTGAGATGGTCTGCTCTCTCAAGCTGCAGCCTTGCTTATCTCAGCCACTGCCCTGTCTTTGTCTCCTTAGATGCCTCATTCCCAGCCCCAGGCCTACCCTGACCCTGACCCTGAGCTTCACTGATTGTCCTGAATTTTCCACCCATCATCTCTTTGTCAGGAGATAGGCAGATCAGAGCAACATAGTACATGATGGAAAACTACAGACTGTATACATTGCAATTAGCTGAATTATTAGTTAGCTAATAAAAGAAAAAACATATCCAAGGTGATGCTTAATTTATGGGTCATTTTTAACATGAAAGATGGTTTCTGATAATGTCTTCAGCTTTGACTTTGTCCATATTTTAATCAAAGGCTTAGATGAATATAAATAAAGTTTACTTATCATATTTGTGGATAACATGAAGTTGAAGGGGTTTATAAATACATGGGATCAGAGTTCCAAAAGGCCATTTTGTCTGGTTAAAATAACAAATCAGACCCAAGAAATAGAAACGTAAAGGGAGTTAATATAAAGCTCTAGACTAGAATCTGAAAACCCACCTGGATAGATTTGCACAGGAAATAGAGATTGGCAGCTACTTTGGGTAATTTGAAGCAGCATGGTCTAATAGAGTAATACAAGCTATCTATGTAATTTTACATTTTCTAGTAAGTCCATTAATAAAAGTAAAAAGATTTAGATAAAATTAGTTTTAATAATGTATTTTATCAAACTCAATTTATCAAAAATATTACTTCAACATATAATCAATATAAAAATGATTGAGGTATTTATACTTCTTACATGAAATCATTGAAATCCAAGTGTGTATTTTAAACAGAGAACACATCTCAATCCAGAAGCAAAATTTTCACTGGAAATACTTGATCTGTACTTAGATTTCATAAAATTTACAGGTGAAAAAGTAGATTCCTATGAAGTTTCCAACTTATTTAAAAGATTTATGGGGCACCTGGCTGGTTCAGTTAGAAGAGCATGCGACTCTTGATCTCAGGGTCATGAGTTGGAGCCCCACGTTGGGTGTAGAGATTTCTTAAATAAATAAAATTTACAAAAAGAAAAAAAAATAAAAGCTTTCCAGTAATTGAACTAAGTATCTGTTTTTCAGTTTAATTTAATTATATAAAATTAAAATAATTCAGTTCCTCAAATGCACTGACCACATATTAAGTACTCGATAACTACATGTGGCTAGTGACTGCCATATTGGACCATGTTGCTTTAGAAGTTTTAATTGGCTACAGCTGTTTAGGAATTAGTAGTGCAATGTGCTATTAATAATGTGAAATCATAAAGGTACAGTATTTGGAAGAAGGAAGTCGATAGTTTTGTTCTACTCCATTTTAATTATACTTATCTGGAGCATTTCATTCACTTCTAGGTAGCAGGATTAAAAGGGATGTAGAGGGGTGCCTGGGTGGCTCAGTCAGTTAAGCGGCCGACTTCGGCTCAGGTCATGATCTCGCGGTCCGTGAGTTCAAGCCCCACGTCGGGCTCTGTGCTGACAGCTCAGAGCCTGGAGCCTGTTTCAGATTCTGTGTCTCCCTCTCTCTGCCCCTCCCCTGTTCATGCTCTGTTTCTCTCTGTCTCAAAAATAAACATTAAAAAAAAAAAAAGTGATGTAGACAGTGGTGCCCGGCTGGTTCATTTGATAGAGCACATGACTTTTGATCTCAGTTGTGAGTTTGGGCCCCATGTTGAGTGTAGTGATTACTGAAAATAAAAATAAAATTAAAAAAAAGAATGAACAGGGATATGGACAGGCTCTGGGGGTTTGTGTGTATGTAAGAGTATATGAAGCCCAATGGGGGCATGATCTCTGCTTCCAGGTAAATGGAGAGTTGGCCCATGGAGTGAGTCTTACCAGAGAATACAGGATTAGGCCTAGTGTGGCAATTCAGCATTAAGAACTTTCCAGCAGTCATATGGGCTGTCCTGTGAATTCATGAACTGTTGACTCCTGGAGGCCAACAGTCTTCTGGGGAGATACGAAAGAGGACTTCTGAGAACAGAATGGCTTTTTGACCCGGATCACTCTCATAGTCCCTTTCAACTTTGACTTTACAAAATCTTTTTTTTTTTTTCTCCCTTTGTGATCACTTAGGATTCTTTGGGGGGGGGGGGAGGCAAAGTAAAATTTTTGAATTTAGAAGAGACATTAGAGGCTGTCTAGATCACCCTTATCGTTTTCTAAAAAGGAACCCTTAGAGGTTCCTATTCAAGGTGCCTGCTCAAGGTCATATGGTCATCTGCTGAGGCTTTGAGGTGTCTGGAATCTGGCACTTACCCTTCAGTACACAGGTTATATCTTCACCAGGTGAACATAAGTGTTATTAAAAGGGAGAAGGTATGGGGAACAAGGCTATACGCCTGTCTTTCTCACTTAGAAAGAAAAGAGTTGCTACATTTGATGTATGCTGTTTGCCTAATGTGATTCCTGAAAGGGCAGGTGTTTCCTTTAGCTGAAACCAGTGCACGGATGCCACCTACAGGATTTTTGGAAAAGAGATGCACAGTGTTTTCCTGTTAGGACACTTAGCTTTCAGTACAAAGAGTCTAGCTACTCATATATGGTCATCCAAAAACTCTTATTATTAATATTCAAAAGAGGCTGATAACTAGTGGTTTTGCTGAAGGAAAAATTACAGCCAGATAAATATGAGCCCTGAGAATAATGAAGTCTGTGTGCCTTTGGGATGCATCATCAGACCATCTTAACTAAAATCCCTCCCTTCCCCTGGAAAAGTCCAGTGTTTTCCAAGGCTTTGCTCCTTTGGCTCTTAAATACTTTTTCCTTCAAAACATTGTCTTTCGGTAAAATACAATTACTAGGAAGTTGCGAGAAGCAGGATGGAATAACGAGAATAACACGGGCGACTTTGATAGACTTAGGTTCAAATCCTGACTATGATGATATGTATGTATGTATGTATGTATGTATTTAAAATTTCATTTATTTAAGTGATGTCTACACCCAATATGGGGCTCGAACTCACAACCCCGAGATCAAGAGTCATGTGTTCTGACTGAGCCAGCTAGGCACCCCAGTGATGACATTTAATGGGTGACCACTGCACTCAGTTTCTCTGTGAGAATAATAATGCTTCCCTTGTGTGGTTGTCATGAGGATTCAAGATACCCAAGGTCGTAGAGTCAAGTCTGGAAGTTCTGCAAGATTAATTGTAATGGATTTTATCAGTTCTTGCCTCAGATGACATTTCGATGTCTGTGATCATGGAACTTTTGTAGGTCTCTGGAGACTGCCCTAGACTAATGGCTAGCCAAGCCAGGAGTGGTATGGCGAGCCCCTAACCACAAATGGTTTCTTCATTATTCTCCTCAGCAACATGTGAACTTTCCTTTTCTGCCGTAAGCTATTTGTGCCTTTCTGATAGCATTGGCGATGTTCAGACTTGCAGAATATGGTAATTTGTGTCTTTGTCTAAATACACTTGTAAATGATAAATTCATTGTGGACAGAAACTAGATTTACATGTTTCAAGTCTCCCCAGCATCTGGCATCTTGCTGGCCCATGAAAGGCACTTAAAATGAACTTATTCAGTGACTGTCTGAAGTACAGACAGAACCTGTAATAGTATTGGGGGAAATCATTAATAAAACGGGTCTTAATTGCTGGAAGTATTTGACCAATTTTTTGAAAGATTTTATTTTTAAGTACTCTCTACACCCAACATTGGGCTTCAACTTATGACCCCGAGATCAAGAGTTGCGTGCTCTGCTGACTGAGCCAGCCAGACGCCCCATGTGACCTATTTTTGGTGACTGTTCTAGAGGGTGGCTTGTTGGGAAGGGTGCTAAAGCTCTGTGGATTTCTCTGGGCAATTCCATTCCGTCTCTCCTTCCATGTAAACACAGCTCTGAATCCCTCCCGGCTTCCACCCAGAATGTTACCCTAAGTGCCTTCTGTATAGACATTCTGGAGCTGAGTTGGCAACCAACATGTGCTGTCTCTGGATTTCCCCTTAGGAGGTAGACCACTTTGCTGAGTGCCTTTGCTGGAAATACCCAGAAGTTATTCTCAAAACTCAGTGTGCTGGAATTGGCACTCTCCCCCTTATTTGCTGGGAAAGATGCCCTCTTTTTTTCTCAGTGTGGGTGAAAGATGAGTATTTCCATTTCTTTATTTTTCCTCATCCTTCTCCTCAGCCAAGATGGAACTCTTTTTTTGAAGTGAGCATTTCTGGTCGTGGAGTGGCACTGAACTAAGGAGAGCCACTCTGGCCTGTTCATTTTGGTCCTGTTGCAGAGCCCAGCTCAGGCGTCCTCCAGAGCTGAGCTCTCTGACTTTGTCCAGGGTGGAGTAACACTGTTCGGAAGGGTGCCTGGAAACTCTGAACTTAACTGCATTAAGATGGAATCCTTAAGGAGAAGGGGGTTGGTGCCCAGAATCAATGCAGTGACATTTAATTCACTTCAGAAGGGAAATATAAAATTGACTCTGAGTTTTCTAGCAGCCAGATGAGGAGTTAAGCATGATCAGACATGGCAGGTGGCAAAGAACAATGAGGCTCACTCTGATACCTCAGCGAACAATGCTGTACTAATGTGTGCACACTGGGGCATCAGACTCACTTATTAGCACGAGTTTCATGCCCCATCCCAGCTTTGGTGGTTGTGAGTTTAACTTGAGACCCATCTGATTTGTCTCTTTTGAACGTTGAAATTGGCAAATATCAAATCTGCAAATGCCAAGGGTCTACTGTTCATGGTTTGTATCTAAAAATAAACTGGCTGCTTAGGAGAAGTACAACTATTACGGGGGCTGAAAGCAAAGATACATTTCTACTGTCTTGTAGAGCATGTTGTATTATGTAGTGAACGATATCCTCAACAAGATTCTTACGATAAGGATGAATTTCGCATGCTAGGGTATTTTTGTTAATATTGCCTCATCGTAGGCTGAGGACATGTGCTACTAAAGCACAATTCATTGAACTAATTTGAGGGTGAGGTGGGACTGTGTTTGATGTATAAGAAGAATTTGGTCCAAAACACACACCAGGAAGAAGAATATTTTGGCAAAGTGTCAAGCCACTGGCATTTGTCTGAGTACATTTTCTTCCATAGTCAACCTTTCCAGCTGGTTGTGGATACTATTTTCAGCAATGGATTATCTTCTGTCCTACTTGTTAAATGATCATTATTATTTCTTAACACTCAGCGAAAACCTCACCTCATCACAATGCATGAACACGGGCTCTTTCTGACCTTGAGCAAAACATTAGATTATTTAAATTGAAACGTAGGAGACAGAGAACTGGCAATCTTGCAATGCAATGCAGGAGGCTTGTTAGCCTATGATTTAATAACTCCGAGCTCTTGTGTAGCATCTCTTCTCTGTCGATTTTCATCATTGGTCAATTATATATCATATAACAGTGGGTAAAACACATGGAAGGTCATATTGATTTAGCCCGGACTTGATAATTTGTCCAGCCTTATCCTTTAAAAAAATTATCAGTGATAATTCTTTCCTCTTTGAAAGTAGAAGAAAAAAATAGATCAAATTTTTGACTTAACTTGTATGTTTCTTTTCTTTTCTTTTTTTAATTTTATTTTTTAAACTTACATCTCAATTAGATAGCATATAGTGCAATAATGATTTCAGGAGTAGATTCCTTAATGCCCCTTACCCATTTAGCCCATTCCCTTTCCCACACCCCCTCTGGTAACCCTCTGTTTGTTCTCCATGTTTGAGTCTCTTATATTTAGTCCCCTCCCTGTTTTTATATTATTTTTGCTTCCCTTCCCTTGTGTTCATCTGTTCTGTGTCTTAAAGTCATCATATGAGTGAAGTCTTCTGATATCTGTCTTTCTCTGACTGGCTAATTTCGCTTAGCATAATTCCCTCCAGTTCCATCCATGTAGTTGCAAATGGCAAGATTTCATTCTTTCTGATTGCTGAGTAAGACTCCACTGTCTATACATACCACATCTTCTTTATCCATTCATCCATCGATGGACATTTGGGCTCTTTCCATACTTTGGCTATTGTTGATAGTGCTGCTATAAACATGGGGGTGCATGTGTCCCTTCAAAACAGCACCCCTATATTCCTTGGATAAACGCCTAGTAGTGCAATTGCTGGGTCGTAGGGTAGTTCTATTTTTGTTTTTTTTGAGGAACCTCCATACGGTTTTCCACAGTGGCTGCACCAGCTTGCATTCCCAACTTGTATGTTTCTTTTTACGAAGCTTCTAAATGTCAGAGTTGGGGCTGGGTTTTAAGTGGGCTGTCCTGTGTCTTCTGTGATTTGCATGGTCACTATTGTGTGGAGGAACCATGTAAAGATGTATGTGGGAATCACAGATTTCACCAGACATGCCCGTCAGAGGCTTTCCTGGTCAGCATAGACCAAGCATTCTCAAGGAGGGAGGTTTGGGAAGTTGGTGGGCAAGATCACTCCCAAGGGAGTGATAACTGATTCTTGGGTTGGAGAGCAGGGACAAAAATATCTCAGCTATTTCAACAGAGTACATTGGTTTGTGGCCCTCCAAAGGGACATGGCGCATGAACAGCATATCTGTAAGTGTTAAAAATTTAATGGTGGGCATGATTAGGGGAAAAATGACTATTGATGTAGAAAGGTGCATTAAAAATTTTTTTTAATGTTTATTTATTTTGGGGGCACCTGTGTGGCTCAGTCGGTTAAGTGTCTGACTTCCACTTGGGTCATGATCTCATGGTCTGTGAGTTTGAGTCCTGCATCGAGCTCTGTGCTGACAGCTCAGAGCCCAGAACCTGCTTCAGATTCTGTGTCTCCCTCTCTCTCTGCCCCTCCCTGCTTGCATGCTCTCTCTCTCTCTCTCTCTCTCTCTCTCTCTCTCTCTCAAAAATAACCATTAAAAACATTTAAAAAATATTTTAAATGTTTATTTTTGAGAGAGAGAGCGTGAATGAGGGAGGGGTAGAGAGAGAGAGAGAGAAAGAGAGAGAGGAGAGAGAGAGAGAGAGAGAGAGAGAGAGAGAGAGAGAATCAGAAGTAGGCTCCGGGCTTCGAGCCTTTAACACAAAGCTCAGCGCAGAGCTCAAACCCACAGACTGCGAGATTGTGACCTGATTGGAAGTTAGACACTTAACGGACGGAGCCATCCAGGTGTCCCTAGGAAGGTGTATTTATATGCTGTTGCAGCTCTCCTGGTGTGATAGAGATCATGTGGGGATAATAAGGATGATGATATACACTTTTTTCTTTTAAGTAGTCTCTACTCCCAACACAAGGCTTGAACTCATGACCCTGAGATCTAGAGTCGTATGCTCTACCGACTGAGCCAGCCAGGCGCCCCCACTGCTTTTTTAGTTCTATAGGCTACTCTTTATCTATTTTAATGTGATAAGAATACTTAATACGAGAGCTAGCCTCCTAACACATTTTTAAGTGTATAATACAGTAGTGATGACTGAAGGTACAATGTCATACAGCGAATCTCTAAACATTTTCATCTTGCTTAACTGAAACTATGCCTGTTTTTTTTTTTTTTTTTTGAACCTGTGCCTGTTTATTAGTACCTTCTCATTTCTTTCTCCACTCTTTATTCTATGACTTTGGCTATTTTAGAAATCTCATGTAAGTGGAATCATGCAGTATTTGTATTTCTGTGACATGTTACCATATATTATTTAGCACAGTGTCCTCAAGGTTCATCCATGTTATAGCATATGAAGGATGCTATCTATTTATTATAGTTTATTTTATTTTAATTTTTTTTAAGTAATCTCTATACCCAATGTGGGGCAAGATTTTGTGACCTCGAGATTAATAGTCTTTTGCTCTTTTGCTCTTACAACTGAGACAACTAAGCACGCCAGGATTTACCTTTTTTTGAGAGAGAGAGAGAGAGAGAGAGAGAGAGGGAGAGTGAGTGCAGGGGAGGGACTGAGGGAGAGAGAGAGAGAGAGAGAAAATCTTAAGCAGACTCCATGCTCAGTGTGGAGCCTGACATGGGGCTTGATCCCATGACTGTGAGTTATAACCTGAGCCTAAATCAAGAGTCAGATACTTAACTGATTGAGCTAGCCAGGAACCCCAGGATTTACTTATTTATTTATTTTATTTTAAACATTTTTAAATGTTTATTTATTTTGAGGGAGAGAAGGACAGAGTGCAAGCAGGGCAGGAGCAGAGAGAGAGAGAGAGGGAGACCCAGAATCTGAAGCAGGCTCCAGGTTCTGAGCTGTCAGCACAGAGCCCGACGTGGAGCTCGAACTCACAAACTGTGAGATCATGACCTGAGCTGAAGTCGGACGCTTAACCGACTGAGCCACCCAGGCGCCCCAGGATTCACTTTTTTAAAGGCTGAATGGTATTCCATTGTGTATATACCACATTTTATCCATTCATCCATTTATGGACATTTAGGCTGCGTCCACATCTTGGTTTCTGGAAGTAGTGTTTCAGTGAAGATGGGAGGGCTTCTATTTCTTGAAGATCCTGATTTCAATTCTTTTAGATAAATACCCAAAAGTGGGATTGCTGGATCGTATGGCAATTCTATTTTTCATTTTTTGGGGATCTTTTATACTGTTTTCCATAACGATTGCACCTTTTGCATTCCCACCAACAGCGCACGAGAGTTACAATTCGTGCACATCCTCACCGACACTTGTCTTTGGTGACGTGCCAGTATCAAGGGTGGATTACGTGACAGGCACTGTGCTAAGCACCACATGTACATCATGTCAGTTAATCTTTAAAAGATGAAGGATAAAAGTTGAGGCTTGGAGAGGTGAGGCAGGGTGTCCAGGGGAGGCAGTAATGTTTAGTGTTTGAGAACTCAGGCTGACGCATGAGGCCAGGCCTCAAAGGATAGCATTTACTAGTCATTTGACCCCCGCTAAGCCTGGTTTCCTCAGTTATGAATTGGAAATATTAACTGTACCTCTCTAAAGGGTGATTGTGAGAATTATATGAGAAAATGCATATAAGTGCTTAGCAATGTGTCTGAGTAAATTTTGGTTATTGTTATAATAATAATTTTTATTAGTAAAGCTTGTGTTGTTAAGTCACTTCTCTTTTTGTTTCAACTGGAGTGCTACATATTGGCTTCAGTATGTGTGCTTTAATTTTTGCTCATCTATGCTTCTTGGGTTTAGTTTCTTTTTCTGAACTTGATAAACATCCATAAATATGCTTCTAGGGATGATAATAAGCTGGCATTTCAGGGTATAGCCAAGCATATAACAGCATTCAATTTCATAGATGCTATTTTTTCTTTCTTTTTTTTTTTTAATGTTTATTTATTTTTGAGAGAGAGAGAGAGAGAGCACGAGCAGGGTAGGGGCAGAGAGAGAGGGAGACACAGAATCCAAAGCAGGCTCCAGGCACTAAGCTATCAGCACAGAGCCCGATGTGGGGCTGAACCCACGAACTGCAAGATCATGACCTGAGCCAAAGTCAGACGCTTAACTGACTGAGCCACCCAGGGGCCCCTGCTATTTTGTCTTTCAAATGTATTTGGTATTTGTAATGCTTATTCAATAAAAGGTAAATGACTAACTAGAACATTTTTGGTACATATATTATTAATATATTAAGGATTAATATAATTAATATCCAAAGAGCTTTTATAAATCACTGAGACAACAAATATTCCAATATAAAAATGGGCAAAGGACATGAGGCAATTTATTTTTTATTTTATTTTTTTTAAATGTTTGTTTATGTGTTTAGTAATCTCTACACCAACAAAGGGCTTGAACTCATGACTCTGAGGTCAGGAGTCACACGCCCTTCCATCTGAACCAGCCAGGTGCTTTGGACATGAGGCCAAAAAGGAAATTCAGATGGCTGGTAAACATGAAAAAGTACTAGGTAGTACACAACAATGAATTATCATTTTTGTTCATAAAATTGGCAAAACTTTAAGTAATCAGAGCACCTTTTGCTGGTAAGAATGTGAAAAAGGGAGCAAGCATACATCGTTGTTGGCAGTGTAAAATGATTTGACCATTAATAAAAAGAACAGCTGTTTCTAGACCAAAGTTTGTAGGTATCCAATGCTTTAAAAAATATGCAAGCCTTTTAACCTACCGATTACGCTTATAGAAATTTAACTAAGGCAAAAACCAGATGGGTGGAGAGATATTTAGTGCATCTGTATTGACAACTGTAAAAAATTAGAAACAACCTAAACGTTCAGTAATAGCTATTGCGGTTGTTATTGTCAAAGATGACATTGTTCAATGAGATGGGAAAAAATTTTTTTCAAGTAATTCTGCTGAAGTAAAAAATCAGACCAGTGCTATGATACCATGTTTGTTTAAGAAGGAAGAAGTGTGCATCTAGCCACAGAAAAATATTGGAAGCACATATCTCAAAAATTTTGAAAGCAATTGCCTTTTTATGTAGAATTACAGGTGATTATTTTCTCTTTTCGAAACATTTCTGTGATGAGCATGTATTACGCTTTAGTTAGTTGCTGCGGAACAGGCCATTGTAAATTTAGTGGCATAAAAGCAACAGTTGTTTTACTATGTTGGTAAGTTCTATGGGTCGGGAATTTAGAAAGGTCAGGGTAGGGACAGCTTGTATCTACTTATTATGTGTCAGGCCTCAGCTGGGAAGAAACCGGAAGTCTGGGGGTGACTCAACAGATGGGGACTGGGATTATCTGAAGGCCACTTCACTCACATGAGGGACCCCTAGGCTAGGAGGATTTGAAGACTGGATCTACCTGCTGGAGCGTCTACATGCGGCCTTTCCCTGTGTTGTGCCTCCATCCCAGCCCGGTGGCCCCAGTGTAGTTGGACTCCTGATATGATAGCTTAGGGCTTCGGGGATGAGCCGTCCAGTGGGGGACCAGACACCGCACTGCCTTTTCTGAGTCGGCCTTGGAAGTTGTGTGGTATCACTTCTGCTTCTCTTGGGTACAGATCACAGGTTCATCCACATTCAAGGGAGAAGGGACATCAACACCCCTTCTTGGTCGCATTGTAGAAAAGTGAGAGGAGAGATATTGTTACAGCCTTCATTGGAAAATACACACACTGTTACTTGTGCGGTTAAAAAACCTCCATAAATTGCGTTGTATTTTTTTTTTTTTTAATTAAAGCTTATTATAAAGTACCTATGAACTAAATTGCTGAAGTTTGGATTGGAGAAGCATTTTGCATAATTGCATTGAGAACCTTCCCAAGTATCTGTGTGTTGTTCCCTGTGTGTTGGTTGAGTTACCTGCCCTTAATGTGTTCCTGTTTGGGGGTACGAGGGTAGAAGTGGAGATGAGTGAGGATAGGGTTGCCAGATACAATACAGGATGCCCAGTGAAATCTGAATTTCAGATAAGTAAGTAAGTGTTTGATATAAGCATGTCCCAATTATTGTATGGACCATACTTACACTAAACAATTACTCATTGCTTATCTGAATTTTAAATTTCACCGGGCATTCTGTATTACTGTTTGCTAAATCTGGCAGCCGTAATTGGGGGGACATCTGGCGATAAGCCTGAATGGGTCATTGCCATATTCTCTTGACTCTCCCTGTGTTGGGCAATGAAGGGAAGAGCTCTTGGCAGCGATCAAGAGATTCTATTTTCAGCGTGGGCATAAGCACCATCTGAGAATAGAACAAGGAGAGAGATGGGGTGAGGGAAAGAATGTCTTCCAACATGTGAGGGGAACCAGACAGTAGAGGCCGGAAACCTGGATTTGATTCCCGGACTTGTTGAAAACTCACCACGACCTTGGATAAGTTACTAAATCCCTCTTAGGGTCAGCTTTCTTGTGTGAATCATACTAACCAATGTAGGGGTGTTGGGAGGTTGAATTTGAGAGGAGGAAAATTGCTTTGAAGACCTTCACAAAGTTCCCTAGAAAGGAAGATTTAAGTGTCGGAACCAGTCCCCTTACCCTGAGCCTGGTGAGGTCAGGACAGTGAGAGGCACACCTGAGGGGTTTCTCTATAGGCTTTTGAAGCATGGGCTCACATTGCTGTTTTTTCTTTTAATTTTTTTAAGTTTATTGATTTGTTTTGAAAGAGAGAGGGAGCAATTACAGGAGGGGCAGAGAGAGGGAGAGAATCCCAAGCAGGTTCACACTATCAGCGCTCAGCCCCACGTGGGGATCGAACTCACAAACTGTGAGATCATGACCTGAGCTGAAATCAAGCGTTGGACTCTTAACCAACTGAGCCACTCAGGTGCCCCTCACATGGCTGTTTTTTAATAAAACATCATCCCAAGGTGTTGTTGCTTTTTAAAATCTATCATTCCCTGTCCTACCATGAGCTATAGCAACTAGGAAAATAGCAGACGTTCCTGTTCAATAGTTAAATGTGTCATTAAGTCCTGCTTGTTCTTCTTTTTCATTCTTTGTGACTCTCTCTTCTTCGGTGGAGTTCATACAAGTTGAAGGCTGATGTGCTTTAAAAAGTTACATTCTTTTCCCTCTCTCTCTGCTAAGATGCAGTTTTAGTAGCTAAAATTAAGACCAGTGAATTTATGCCTGTTTCGAAATGGAGATCTGGTCAATGACAAAGGTTTTTTGCTGTTGTTGTTTATCAGTTGCTAGGTAGAAAAGGATCTCTGCAAAGTGAGAGAGAGAGTGCATACTCGAGACAGCTGCTCTATGAATAAGGAAGTAAAGTTTTAACACCGTTCTTGTAAAGATAGACGAGAGAATCCGTTTTTTGGCTTGTATTGTTACTGGTTTAACTAGAGCAGATTTTCTATTCATTAGGAACCGATTGTCTTCAGATTTGCTCCACTTCCAAGTCTACCTTTTAGCACTTAGACCAGTATTGAGCAGATGCTCAAGTATTTGCTGAGTGTTAATTCAGTAAAACAGGCCACTCTTAAGCACACTTCACATTTTAAATTTATTAAAAATATATCAGTTAAGGCAATTTCAGGATATCCTGATTCAGGTATACATTCAGCTCAGTTTCTTGTTTTTGTATTTCTTATTTCAGATATAGCATTGTGGGTAGAGTATATTATAATGACGCTTATGTCTAGAACTGTGACTGAGGCCTGGCAAAATCCTTAGTCATCGAGGAAAGATGAATTGCTATATTTATATAAAATATTTATATTTGTATATAAATTGTTTATACATGTATGTACAAACATGTATAATGTATGTAAAAGCACTATTTGGTGCACAGTCAAGGGAAAATGTTTGTATTAAGAACAAATTATTTGCTTTACTTTAATTATTCTAAGTATCTTTAATATATAAATTATATATACAATCTATAATAAATATAAATATGTAATATGAAATATATTATATTTAAATAATAAATAATATTTATAATACTTATGTTATATATAAATTATTTAATATATAAATATATTTAATATAATTTTAAAATAATTTTAATGATTAATTTTAAAATTATTTTACTTTAATTGTTTACTTCAATTATTTTATTTCTTTAAGAAATAAAAATTTGAGAAAAAATAGGGACCTAGAATGTATGCTCTTGTCACCAGAAATTAAAAAAAAATTTTTTTTTAACGTTTATTTATTTGTGAGAGACAGAGAGAGAGCAAGAGCGGGGGGAGGGGGGCAGATAGAGAGAGAGACACACAGAATCCAAAGCAGTCTCCAGGCCCCGAGCTGTCAGCACAGGGCCTGACACGGGGCTCGAACTCACAAACCGAGAGATCATGACCTGAGCCGAAGTCAGGCACTCACCTGACTGAGCCACCCAGGCGCCCCGACCAGAAATTTAATTTAAACAATTCCATTCACAAAATATTCTTCATGATCATAGTTTTGTCATCTGCTACAAAACATCATCATAAAAATATTCTGGAAAACCATCCACCAAAGTCTTCTGCCATTGGAATGATTTATTAGTTAATTGTGGGTTCTTTTATGATTTGGACTCTACTTAGAATATACCTACATTTCACTGATCCTGTTCATACATTAGATACTTATGGAGGTGGGATCTTGTTCATTTTATTTTCCTCCTGGGCCTGGTACATATTTGTCTCTCAGTAAATACTTGAGCAAAGTGAATGAACTGATGAGTACTAGTTCTTTTTTTTTTTTTATATTTTATTCTTTTTTTTTTTTTTTAATTTTTTTTTTCAACGTTTATTTATTTTTGGGACAGAGAGAGACAGAGCATGAACGGGCGAGGGGCAGAGAGAGAGGGAGACACAGAATCGGAAACAGGCTCCAGGCTCTGAGCCATCAGCCCAGAGCCCGACGCGGGGCTCGAACTCCCGGACCGCGAGATCGTGACCTGGCTGAAGTCGGACGCTTAACCGACTGCGCCACCCAGGCGCCCCTATATTTTATTCTTAAAAAAAAAAAATTTTTTTTTTTATGA
>NW_024412406.1:14527750-14568587 GCF_014898765.1 Herpailurus yagouaroundi
GTTTTTTTTTTTTTTTTAATATTTATTTTTGAGAGCAAGAGAGAGCACAAGCAGAATAGGGCAGAGAGAGAGGGAGACACAGAATTGGAAGCAGTCTCCAGTCTTCAAGCTGTCAGCACACAGCCCGACGCGGGGCTCAAACTCATGAACTGTGAGATCATGACCTGAGCTGAAGTCAGACGCTTAACCAAATGAGCCACCCGGGTGCCCCAATGAGTAGCAGTTCTTAAATGTGGATCTTCTAATGAGGTTTAGAGAAGCTAAAATTCCTCAGAGCCACAGTGAGGGATGACACGGGGATTCCAATCCCAGGACCGTTATGTTCAATTGCCTGTTAGGGTTAATTGCTGTGTCTAATTACCTAGATGCACAATGTAGATACGTGTGTGTGTATGTATGTGTGTGTGTGTGTGTGTGTGTGTGTGTGTGTATTTAATATAAAATATTAAATGTAGGGGTGCCTGGGTGGCTCAGTCAGTTAATTATCTGACTCTTAATCTCAACTCAGGTCATGATCTCACGGTTCATGAGTTCAAGCCCGAGACAGGCTCCACACTGGCAGCGTGGAGCCTGCTTGGAATTCTCTCTCTCCCTTTCTCTCTCTGCTTCTCCCCCGTGCGCACGCGCGCACTCTCTCTCTCTCTCTCTCTCTCTCTCTCTCTCTCAAAATAAATAAATAAACTTAAAAAAATGTTTAATGTCTTAGTATTCAGAGATATCTCACGGGACTTGGGTGTTCCAAGGAGGTTTGGGAAGGGTACTGGGATTTGAAAAAGGGCTTGAAGGGTGGGAAGCTTTTCACGGTATCTTGTGAGTGAGACAGGCAGGGTAAGCAAGGGTGAGGAGGTGCGGAAATGAGAGTTCATGCAGGGGAAGAATGAGACATTAGATTGGAAAGGTAGGTTGGGGACAGGTCTTATAACCAATTTGTTTTCTTTCCACTTGTGCAAATCAGTATTTCATGTATAACAATAAAATGACCAAATAGACTTACCAGCTGTGACCTAGCAATCTCTGGAAAGGGCTCTGGAGAATTGAAATTCTTTTCTCACGTAGTTTTTCTTTTCTGCTCTGAACCACGTCAAGTGTTTTCTGTTGCTCTCTCAAGGACAAAGTGCCTTCCCACCTCTTTCCTGCTTGCTCTTGCTGTTCTGCGGCCGAGAGAAGAAGGGGACCCCGGCCTGCCCTGGCAGCGTTTGGCAGGCGACCGGACCGGTCTCCCTTGTTTTCCTTGGAGACAACACGGAGGTCTGGGCTCCAGCTTTATGATACTTTGGTTAGAAGCTGTCAGGCTGGCCTTAGCAGGAAACATTTCCTGTAAACAATAAGGGAGAACTAATACCCTTAACGGCCAAATTGAAAGGGTTGTTAGCAACTTCCCACACTGCCTGCCTATCCAGATAAGTTGTGATTATTGATAAGTACGCATGCCTGGGATGAGAATGAAATTTGTATGTATACATATCGGGGTGACAGCTCAAGGATTAATGGGGAGGAGAACCTGAGAGCTGTGTTTTAAAACTACATGAAACCCACCTATATCTGAAAATACTTAACACATTTTTCATTTCCTAAACACAGGTTGTTACTGTTTTGCCCTCCTGCTTCAAAGACTTTCTGAAATCTTAGAGGGTTTTAGACAACTGGCCAAAAAAAATTTTATTCTATTCACTTGTCTTTGTTCTTAGAATTTTTTCTTCATGACTTCTCCTGATGAAATTGTTTCATTGCTCTTATCCTGTATTGTTGTTGGTGAGGGTTGTGTTTCAGTTTCTTTTCTAAAAATATCAATCCAGCCATTTAAACTTAGAGCTAATTAATCAGTGTGTGTAGGTGAGACATTGATATTGATTACCTTGTCCCTTAAAAATTTTTTTTCTTCCGTCTGGAATCTCCAGGCTGAACAAAGTTCAAAAGATCTTAAGAGTTTTTTTTTTTTTTTAATGATTTTATTTTTAGGTCATCTCTATACCCCCGTGGGGCTTGAACTCACAACGCTGAGATCAAGAGTTTCATGTTCTAACTGAGCCAGCCAGGTCCCCCTAGGAGTTTATGTTCAAAAGGAAGTTTTTCTCTTATTCCCCTTGCTATTTATTTCCTCTTTACAGAAGCAACGACTGTTTCTTGTGTGTCATTTTAGACTATTCTACAGCACATTTTGAGCATGTATGGTGTGTGTGTGTGTGTGTGTGTGTGTGTGTGTGTGTGTGTATGTATCTCTTTAAAAGTTATAGATACACAAATGGTGGCATATACATACTGTTCTGCACCTTGCTTTTTGCATTGTAGATACTGGATATATTACATATAGAACCACATAGTTCCTTTCAATAGCTACATAATATTCCATTTACCAAAGCACTTCTTCAGCCGGACGTTGTGTTGGTTGGAGTGAAAAGAAAAAAAAAATTTAAGTTTATTTATTTTGAGAGAGAGAAAGCATGACGGGGGGGAGGAGGGCAGAGAGAGAGGGAGAGAAAGAGAATGCCAAGCAGGCTCTGGACTGTCAGTGTGGAGCCCGATGCATGGCTTAAACCCATGAACTGTGAGATCGTGGCCTGAGCCAAAGTCAGATGCTTAACCGACTGAGCTACCCAGGTACCCCTGGAGTGAAAATTCTTATACAAACAGCATTTTTTATAAGTGTGAGCATAACTGTATGACGAGTTTTTAAATATGGAATTGCTAGGCCCAACAGAACGTACGCTAGATGTTTTTCATATGTATTTCCAAATAGCTCCTCCGAAAAAGCTGTGTAAATTTTTATTTCCACCAACAATATACACAGTGCTGGTTTGCCCATTTTCTCACCAACTGGTACTTGCTCATATGAAAGTGATAATGGCATCTCATTGTGGTTTTAATTATCATTTTTTAATTAAGGAAACAACATTTTTTAAAAAGTTTTATTTATTTATTTGAGAGAGACAAAGTGAGCAGGGAACGGGCAGACAGAGAGGGAGAGAGAGTCTCAAGAAGGCTCTGTGCTGCCAACGCAGAGCCTGATGCGGGGCTCAAACCCACAAAACTGTGAGATGGTGATCTGAGTTGAAACTAAGAGTCCGGTGCTTAACTGACTGAGTCACCCGGGTGCCTCCTGAACACTTTTTAATATGTGTAAAAGACCTTTGTACTTGTTCTGCATAAACTATTTACCCTTTTACCTATTTTTGTTTTTAAGATTTTATTTCTTTTTTTAAAAATTTTAAAAATGTTTTATTTATTTTTGAGAGAGAGAGAGAGACAGACAGACAGAGCATGAGCAGGGGAGGGGCAGAGCAAGAGGGAGACACAGAATCCGAAGCAGCCTCCAGGCTCTGAGCTGTCAGCACAGGGCCCGATGCAGGGTTCTAACTCACCAACCGTGAGATCATGACCTGAGCTCAAACCTAGAGTCTGGTGTTTAACCAACTGAGCCACTCAGGTGCCCCTTTAATTTTTTTTTTTTTTTCTGATGTCTACTCAGTTGTCATAATATTATTTATTAATGAATCTATCTTTTCCTTGTTTATTTGAAATCCACCTTTATTGAATACTAAATTCCTGAGTGAATTTGTATTTATTTCTAGACTCTGGTTTTTGTTTTTTTTTTTAAGTTTTATTATCTTGAGAGAGACAGGCAGCATGAGTGGGGGTGGGACAGAGAGAGAGGAGAGAGAGAATCCCAAATAGGCTCTGAGGCTGCCCGTGCAGAGCCTAATGCGGGGGTCAAACTCATGAAAACGTGAGATCATGACCTGAGCTGAAACCAAGAGTCAGATACTTAACTGACTGAGCCACCCAGGGCCTCCCCAGACTGTTTTGTTCCATTGATGATGTCAAGCAAATCTGAAAACTTTTAAAGAGATTTTCACAAAGCGATTCAGAATTTTATTGAAACAGTATTTTCTATCATTTTAGAGAGCTAAAATCACCAGAATTCTAAGAGATTTGATCATTTAAAGTTCATTTATTTATTTTGAGAGAGAGAGGGGCGGGGGGGGGGTGGTGGGCAGAGAGAGAGGGAGCGAGAATCCCAAGCAGGCTCTTGGTTATCAGCACAGAGACCATCTTGGGGCTCAGTCCCACAAACCATGAGATCATGATCTGAGTTGAAATCAAGAGTTGGTCGCTCAACAGACTGAGCCACTGAGGCGCCCCTGAAAGATTTGATTTTTGATTTGTTAAAAAACCTTATGATTTGTTCAATGTTTTGGACCCACCTTCAGCAGAAAATGCCTGCACTTTGTGCTATTACAAGTTGTGGGTCCTCATGCAAACGTTATGCATGAAAACAAAATATTTCGCATTAGTTTTAGTAACTCTCTTCTTTGTTGTTTTGTCATTTTAGTATTGAAATATATGTAAAACACTGTTGGTAGTATCGTTATGTCTCCTGACTGTATCATTAAAGATGAAACTTTCAAATATGCTTCCATTTCCTTTTCCTTCCAAGTAAAAAATCTTACAAAATTGTGGTAACATAAAACTGACCTGTTAACCGTTTCCAAGTGTCTGTAGTTCACTGGCACTGAGTACATTTGCATTGTTGTGCAACCATCGCCATTAATCATTTAGTCTTTTAAAGAAACGTACAGCTTGTCTTTAAAAAGGTAGAGATCAGCTTAAAAATGATACGTTGAATCCCTGAGAAGCAAAAGCCAGTCAGTAATTTGAAACTGATGCGCATAGCGTCTTTCTGGAACACAAATGCGTTCTATAAAAGGAATGTGTTTCTTGGCTCTAAGTGCCAATACATTAAGTCTGTCCACTTAGAAATTGATCTGAAACCTGGTTCTTAAACTCTCATATTCAGCCTGAGCTCAGAGACCAAGCTGTGTGCTCTGTCCTCGTTATCCTTAGGACAACAGGACACATCAGCGCCCACCGGGCTCAGTAGCCGTGGCCTTCTATGTGGAATTGTCCAAGGCCCACCCAGAGCTTTTTATTTTGGGGATGAGGTTCTCCTAATGTTACTTAAGTAAATGAAGAAATGCCTCTTTCATGGCTTCTGAATGCACGTCCCCTGCCCCCTTCTCATCTTGCTTCGGGTGTCTCTCCCACCAAATGTGCCACTTAATCTGGGAATATCTTTTTTTTTTCCTTCTTCTTCCATATAGACATATGTCAGTGGTGCTGTGAATGAAAAGGTGCTAGCCAGCCATATTGTTACTCACTACCACATACAAAAGTGTTATCCAGGCAGGGCTCTAAGGGCAGTCCTTCCGAGTGGAGTGGCCCGTTTCCAGAGGGAGTGTTTTTTCTCTGTGTCATGTGGAGGGACATATGTTAATGAATGGGGGCAGGAGAGAGGCAATTAAAGGGAAGCTCTTGGCCTCTGGCAGCAGAGTCAGCTCTTGGAGCAGGATCAGGAGCAGCTGTGCACTTCTTCCTGACGAGACCCTGACCCCCTGCGCATCGAGGAGGCCGCCCTCCGGCAGGTTACCGCCACAACTGACCACACGAGGGCTATCGTCGTTCTGGTTTCCGGTGGCTACTGCACTCTATTTTATACATTCTTTTCGGTGCACTTATTTGCCTAACTTGTCTCACAGAAGTTACAAATTCACATCCTGTCGCGGGAAATTATAGGGCACCACAGATTATATTTGTGACTGGAATTAATCTTTGCGTGAGAAAGGGATAAAGATGTCCCCCCTCTCCACTTTCTGAATGATGTTGAGAGAAGCTGGAAAGAAAAAAATCTGAACGGGCACTGAATCTACCAGTGACAGTCAGGGAGTGTGAGAAACCATGTCAGAGCCTTGAGTTTTTGTTTTTTCTTCTGTAGCTGACTTGAAGAATAACAACAGTATTTTCCTCGTAGGGTTGTGGGGAGCATTTAAGCAAGTTAATGGACACATAGCGCTCAGATGAGTGCCCAGTACTCAATAATCTCCGTGCTCTTGTTGTAAGTATTCTAATCATGACTTCATTCCTCAGTCCATCTCTGAGTATATTCTGAGACATCAGCATTTTTGAGTACCTCCCTTTTAGGTTTGCTTCTATTCACTCATTGCTTCAACCTGCTCTGGAGGGGAAAGCTACCATGATCCCTGCTTCTCTGTGACACAAAACAAAACAGACACAATACTATGACAACTTGTATTTTGTTTTGGCTCAGAACTAGAGGTCACCTTGCTTATTTTTCTCCAGTAAATGATGCTTTCTTTCAGTCTATTTGTTCATAGAAAGACATTTTGGAAGAGAAAATGGGTCTTGGAATCTTAAACTCAGAAGGTTTTCATTCATTCATTTACCTGCCTGGGTGCTGTTCCCTTCCTTAGCTGGGAATACAGAAACGAGCAAGCAGATGTGGCTGCTGCCCTAGGGAAGTTTTCCTTCTATTTTATAAATTTATTTTTTATTAAAAAAATGTTTATTTATTTGAGAGAGAGAGAGAGAGAGCAAGCAGGGGAAAGGCGGAGAGAAGGGAGAGAGAAAATCCCAAGCAGGCTCCATGCTGTCAGCACCAAGCCCAATGGGGTCTCGATCTCATGAACCATGCGATCATGACCTGAGCCCAAGTAGGCAGCTTAACTGACTGAGCCACCTAGGTGCCCCTGCCCTAGGGAAGCTTTCCTTCTAGAATGGAAAACAGGCGATAAACGTATGAATAAGTGGACAAAGCAATTTAAACTATAAATACGTGTCATAAGAAAGCAAAACAGACATTTGTTAAGTTAAAGAGGCACTGGGGTGGGAGAGGGGTTGATGTAGATGGGTAGTCTTGGAAGTTTTGTTTTGTTTTGTTTTGTTTTTAGTTTATTTTGAGAGAGAGTGCAAGAGCAAGCACACATGAGCATGGGAGGGGCAGAGAGAGAAAGAGAGAGAGAGAGAGAGAGAATGAGAGAGAGAGAGAATGAATCCCAAACAGGATCTGCACTGCCAGCTCAGATCCTGATTCGGAGCTCAAACTCAGACACCGTGAGACCACAACCTGAGCCGAAACCAAGAGTTGGTCACTTAGCCAACTGAGCCACTCAGGCACGCCTCGGAAGATTTTGAAAGAGGAGACATTTGAGGTCTGAATGGTGAGGAGAAGGAATCCGCTCTGGAGGATCCTGGGAAAGAATCTTCAAACCAGAAGGAAAAACAAGTGCCAGGTCCTGAAGCAGAAGCCAGACTGGTTTGTTGGAAGGACTGAAAGGCCGTATATATGGACATAAAGGATAAATTGAGGCTGAAGAGAGAGGCAGGGCAAGATATTTTAGGGTATTCTCTCATGATAAGGAATTTGGATTTTATTCCAGGTGGGATGTGAAGCCATTGGAGGGCTTTAAGGGGAAGATCATGACCTGAAGACATATTTAATTGCTCTGATTGCTGAGTGGAGAATGAACTGAAGTGCTGGGCGAAGAGTGGACCAGGGAGGCTGGTTAGGAAGCTGCTACAAGTGGACCTGGTGGGAGAGATGATGGGGGCTTAGGCTAGGGGCATCTTGCAGGATAAAAGGGCCACTTTGGGGCATATTGTAAACATAGAATCAATGTGACAGGCTCGTATGTCATGGATGTTGTGATTGAGGGAAGGAGAAGGCTCAACGTTTTGAGATGACCGTACCCCAAAGTTTTGGTTTGAACAACTGGGTGACTTTTGAGTTTGACTGTAGTCCGAGTTGAGTTAGCCTGTAGTCTAACAGTCCCCTGACTTTTGAATTCTATGGGCTATTAACATAGATGAAAAATTGGGGGGTAGTCAGTGTAGTGATGCTATTTTTACTTTTGCCATATAAATAAAAAACAAAGCAGCGACTGTCATCTAGACCACTATTTCATAGAAGTGTGGAGACTAATGATGACAAGGTAGGAAGGATTCATTCTGTGTCATCTCAGAACTAAGAGCAATCCTTTATTTATTTTTTTAAGGGTTCTTATTTTTATTTTATTTGTTTTATTTTTAGAGAGAGAGAGAGAGCATGAACAGTGGAGAGGGGCACAGGGAGAGAGACAGAGAGAGAGAGAGAGAGAGAGAGAGAGAGAGAGAATATCTCAGGCTCCATGCTGAGTATGGAGCCTGATGTGGAGCTCTATCCCACGACCCTGGGATCAGGACCCAAGTGGAAATCAAGAGTTGGATGCTCAACCAACTGAGCCACCCAGGTGCCCCTAAACATTTTTATTTTTCAATAATCTTTACACCCAATGTGGAGCTCGAACTTACATCCCTGAGGTCAAGAGTCGTATGTTTCACCGATTGAGCTGGCCAGATACCCCTAAGAGCAGTCCTTTAAATTCAATAAAGTGAGCTCTGGGAAAAATTCATGACATTGCTTCTTTAAAATCATTTTGTTTCGGATCAGTGGAGACTGTCATAGCTGGACAGATATTTGGAAACCACTGGTTTAGTTCAATTTTCCAATTTAGGTGGAAATACTAATTATGGCATCCCTGACAGATGTTCTAGCTTCTGCATGATTACTTCCCATGGAGGGCACACATTGTCTCCGCAGGCAGCCCATCCATCGTGGAAGAGTTCTAACTGCTGGACGGCTTCCCTGCCGCTTCTATATCCTAGCCCTGTCTGCCCAATGTACACAAGGTAAAGCTAGTCTCTCTTCAGCACTCAGTCTTTCAAACATCTACCTTTTTCAAAGGGCAAACATTTCTAGCCCCTTTAACTAATTCTCACTAGGTACAAATGCAGAGTACATAAACCACATAGGCGTGAAGTTTCCTAAGATTGCAGCCCTTTATGTGACACAGCAGCCATTCAGGGGTTTTTTGGTATCTGTCCTACTACTCAGTCCCACACACAGAGAAGAGGAAGTTGGAGACAAAAACATCTATCTCCCTGTAAGCGGATTTAAGGGTTAGATACTTGAACATCTATTTTGAAATTGAGGCAAGATGAGGAATTTAAATGCACACACAGATCTTGATCTCATAACCCCCTTGGGCATTAACATCATTTGTTTGAGAGAGACC
Organism: Herpailurus yagouaroundi; assembly: GCF_014898765.1. NCBI lineage: Eukaryota > Metazoa > Chordata > Mammalia > Carnivora > Felidae > Herpailurus > Herpailurus yagouaroundi. The sequence continues at coordinate 14,536,657 of NW_024412406.1, forward strand.
TGGATTTAGAGGACAAATTAATTCATGTTCAAAGCTTTAGGGCTTAAAAAATCTGGCCTTGCTTACGATTAATGTCAGGGAGACTATTTCTGACTTTAAAGGCAGGTAATTTAGAACTAATGCTTTTGAAAACACCTAGTACAGTATGGGCTATTTGGTAAAGGTTTATTTCTTTTCTTTCCTTTTTCTCTTCCTGACTTCCTCCCTCCTTCCTTCCTCTTCTTTTTTTTTTGTAGGAGATTAATCTTTTTCAGTTTTATTGAGATATAATTGACATACAATATTGTGTATGTTTAAGGTATGCGGCACAATGACCTGACTTAAATATACTGTGAAGTGATAACCACAAAAAGTTTAGTTAACATCCATCGTCTCTTATAGATACAAAAAAAAAGGAAGAAAAAAGTTTTTCTTCTCTTGTGATGAGAACTCTTATGATTCACTCTCAACAACTTTTAAATATACTATATAGCTCTGTTTTTTAAAGATTTTGTTTTTAAGTAATCTCTACACCTAACGTGGGGCTCGAACTTCCAACTGTGAGATCAAAAGTTGCATGCCCTACCAACTGAACCGGCTAGGCGCACCTATAGCTGTGTTGACGCTACAGTTATCATGGGGTACATTACATCTCTACTACTTTTTTTTTTTTTTTTACATTTTTATTTATTTAAGGAATCCTGACAGCCAACACGGGGCTCGAGCTCATAACCCCACGATCAAGAGCCACATGCTTTTCTGACTGAGCCAGCCAGGTGTGCCCACCCCCACAGTACTTATTTATTTCATAACTGGAAGGCTATCTTTTGACTACCTGTCTAGAACATTCCCTTCCTTCTCCCTCTGGTAACCACACATCTGATCTCTTTTTTTTATGAGTTTTATTTTATTCTATTTTTTTTAGATTCCACATATGAGTGAGATCATATATTGTTTCTCTTTCTCTATCTGACTTATTTCACTTAGCATAATGCCCTCAATGTTGTCTCAAATGGCAGGATCCCCTTCATTTGTAAGGGCGAATAATATCCCCTTGTATATGTACACCACATTTTCTTTATCCGTTCATCAATCAGTGGACAGAGGTTGTTTCCATGTCTTGGATATTGTAAATAATGTTGCAATGGACATGGGAGTGCAGATATCTCTTAGACATGGTGAAATGGAAAAATGGAAATCCTGGATCATAAGTTCCTGGATCATAGTTCTACCTTTTAGTTTTTTAGGATCCTTCATACTGTTTTCCATAGTGCTTGTATCAACTTACAATCCCAACAATGGTACACAAGCATTTCCTTTTCTCCACGTCCTCACTAGCATTTGTTACCTCTTGTCTTTTTGGTAATGGCCATTCTGACAGGTGTGAGGTGAATTCTTACTGCAATTCTGATTTACATTTCTCTAATAATTAGAGGATTGTCAAGCACCTTTTCATGTACCTATGTGACCATTCACATATCCTTTTTCAAAGAATGTCTATTCGTGTCCTTTGCCCATCTTATTTAAGGGGTGAGGGAGGGACAGAGGGAGAGAGAGAGAGAGAGAGAGAGAGAGAGAGAGAGAGAGAATTCCAAGCAAGCTCTGTGCTGTTAACGCAAAGCCTGACCTGGGGCTCAAACTCACAAATTGTGAGATCATGACATGAACCAAAATCGAGAGTTGGATGCTTAACCAACTGAGCCACCCAGGTGCCTCCTTTGCCCATTAAAAAATTTTTTTTTAATGTTTTTATTTGTTTTTGAGACAGAGAGAGACAGAGCATGAGCAGGGGAGGGGCAGAGAGAGAGGGAGACACAGAATTGGAAGCAGGCTCCAGGCTCCGAGCTGTGAGCACAGAGCCCGATGTGGGGCTCGAACTCACAGACTGTGAGATCATGACCTGAGCTGAAGTCGGATGCCCAACCGACTGAGCCACCCGGGTGCCCCTCCTTTGCCCATTTTTAATTGGATTGTTTATTTTGTTTTTTTGCTATTGAGTTGTTTGATATTAACCCCTTATCAGATGCATGATTTGCATGTGTTTTCTTCCCATTCTGTAGGTCATCTTTTCATTTTGTTGTTTGTTTCTTTTTTTGCTGTGCATGAAGTTTTTAGTTTGATGTAGTCCCACTCGTTTATTTTTTATTTCGTTTCTTGTGCTTTTTGGTGTCGTATTAAAAAAATCATTGCCTAGACCCATGTCATAAAGCTTTTCTCCTATGTTTATCCTGTCACCCAGATTCAGAGAGCAGCATCTATGCCAGCCATTCCCTCCTGGAAGGGCCAGATCCTCAGATTACTCCCAGTTTTGCCCAGTTTACCCTTCCCAAGATTAGGTTGGGAATCTTTCTGTGGCTGAGTGACCCGTGGGTACATTCCACTGCAGGCAGCCTGGCCATGATTGCCTGCAAATCCCACTCCTTCTCAGACCCTTTGAGGGGGTGGGGTTGCCTTGCCCAGTCTGGAGGAAGCCACTCGCTGGCAGGGAACAGTGGCTTCTGTCTGTCCTGAAGTACACAATAAGGCCAGTGACTGCATATTTTTTACTTATTTTGTTTTTATTTTGTGTATAATGTGGTTCTCAATGACTAAGTTTCCTTTTCTGGGACAAGGGCTGCCCAATGTTAGCTTTCTAATATTGTTCAGTTTTAATATTGTGTACCTATTGAACCCTCAGTCAGTTAAGCGTCTGACTTCGGCTCAGGTCATGATCTCGCGGTTCATGAGTTCAAGCCCAGCTCTGTGCTGACAGCTTGGAGTCTGGAGCCTGCTTTGGATTTTGTGTCTCCCTCTCTCTACCCCTCACCCGCTCACACACACATACTCTCTCTCTCTCTCAAAAATAAATAAGCATTAAAAATAAATAAATAAATAAAATATTTTCCGATATTCCAGGTTTTACTTCTGCAAACACATTAAGGGCTCTAAGAAAAACAAAAAAAAACTCTCCATGAAGTTTAGGAACACCCTGCAGTTTAGGAACCATCCAGCAACTTTATTTTTATTTATTTTTTTAGGATTTTATTATTTTTTTTCTTTATTTTTTTTTTTTAATTAATTTATTTTAAAAAAAAATTTTTTTTTTCAACGTTTATTTATTTTTGGGACAGAGAGAGACGGAGCATGAAGGGGGGAGGGGCAGAGAGAGAGGGAGTCACAGAATCGGAAGCAGGCTCCAGGCTCTGAGCCATCAGCCCAGAGCCTGATGCGGGGCTCGAACTCACGGACCGCGAGATTGTGACCTGGCTGAAGTCGGACGCTTAACCGACTGCGCCACCCAGGCGCCCCTACATTTATTTATTTTTGAGACAGAGAGAGACAGAGCATGAACAGGGGAGGGGCAGAGACAGAGGGAGACACAGAATCTGAAACAGGCTCCAGGCTCTGAGCTGTCAGCACAGAGCCCGATGCAGGGCTCGAACTCACGGACCGCGAGATCATGACCTGAGCCGAAGTCGGCCGCTTAACCAACTGAGCCACTCAGGTGCTCCTAAGATTTTATTTTTAAGTAACCTCTATATCCAACATGGGGCTCAAACTCACAATCTCGGGGACACCTGGGTGTCTCAGTCGGTTGAGCGTCCAACTCTTGATTTTGGCTCAGGTCCTAATCCCAGACTCATGGGATGGAGCCTTGTGTGGGGCTCCAGGCTGAGTGTGGAGCGTGCCTTAAATTCTCACTCTCTCTCCCTCTGTCCATCTCCCCTGCTCTCACTCTGTCTCTAAAAATAAGAATTAAAGAAAAAAAATCCCAAACCTTAAAACAAAAAAACACCTCACAACCTAGAGGTCAAGAGTCACATGCTCCACTGACAGAGCCCGTCACGTGCCCCTATCCAGCAACTTTAAAGGGCCAGGTTAGGAATTTATCCTTGAGGCATCCTAAATGACCAAATGTAAGGATAATGCCAGTTTGTACTCATTTGTGGAACTGGTAATCCTACGTGAGCAAGAATCCCTGTGCAATGTGAGGCTGTACAAACGGGGCAGGTGTGGCCCTGCGGAGAGAGCTCCTCCATGTAGGGTCCTGCAAGGGGTCTGGACATGTTGTGGTGGGGGAGGACCTCTGGGGGGATTGAGCCTCGCTTCGCCTTTGTCCAGGCTCCCCCTTGCTCACTAGGTTCTGAGCCCTCCTGGTCTTTCTGTTCTCCCAGCAAGCTAAGCTTGTTCTTAGGCTCTTCGCACTTGCTTTTGCTATTACTTTCTGCTCCCTTTTAGATATTCACATGCTTGCTTGAGTCATTTCAATCACCTCTTACCTCTGACGTCGCTTTCTCAGAGAACCTACTTTGACCTCTCTCCTCATCCCCTTTAAAGGCACAATGTCTTGTTTTCTTTTCTTCAAAGCACTTACTTTATTCATGTGTTGCCTCCTGTCTCCCTTTCTCTGCTAAAATATAGGCACCAGAGGAGCAGAAAACCACATCTGTCTTGTTAACTCTGTATCCCCAGTGCCTAGAACATAAAAGATCTTCAACAAATTTTGTCGCATGGTTGGATGATAGTGTCCATTTTGGGAAGAGAGGCAAGAGAGAATCTACCTTTTGCCACTTTGCAGTGCTCCTCCCTGGGACTTCTCCTTGATGTGGAGGAGAACAACCTTCTTTTCTCCTTAGTTCGGGTGTTTTAGGTGAGCTGGTTGCTACTTGGGAGAACTACCCAGTTGGCTTAGTTTGTAAATCTCATCTCCCCGGTTTGTGGTGTGGGCCTTTTCCAATCATACTGTACTAGTCATATGTCTGAGTAGGCATAAGAAAAATCGATTAGAAGTAAGAAAAATAGGAAAGGAAGAAAAGGGGGACTAAGGTAAAAATAGGGAGAGGTAAAAGGTTGAAGGAGTTAAAATGAAGAACCGTCTAGGGGCACCTGGCTGACTCAGTTGGTAGAACACACAACTCTTGATCTCAGGGTCGTGAGTTCAAGCCCCATGTTGGGTGTGGAGCTGACTGAAAAAAAAATTGTAGCACTCAACCAAGTGTGAACTTATTTCTGAAGATTTATTGTAAATAAAAGGACTGTGTAGAGAACTGAAAAATGTTCATAACCTATTGAGAGAATAAAAAAATGGAATTAAAAAAAAGAATCATCTAAAAAAAAACTGAAAAAGGAGTTCCTGGGTGGCTCAGTCGGTTAAGCGTCTGACTTTGGCTCAGGTTATGATCTTGCAGTTTGTGGTTTTGAGCCCCACGTGGGGCTCTGTGCTGACAGCTGGGAGCCTGGAGCCTGCTTCAGATTCTGTGTCTCCCCTCTCTCTGCCTCCCCCTTATTCATGATCTGTCCCTCTGTCTCAAAAGAAATAATAAGTAAATAAAATAAAACGTTGAAAATGAGAGGTGAAATAAAGATTGGAAATAGAAGATGTGAAAAGCTACAACTACTGAAATAAAAAGATAAGTATGAAAGTGAGAAGAATATAAAATATGTTAAAAATAAAGTTAGGGAGTTGAGAATGAAAATGGTCTTTTTTTTAAGTGTCAAAACAAAGAAAAAAACCCCCAGAAGTCCTCAAGAGAGAAAAAAAGAAGAATTTCAAGTGGAAGAAATGAGAGAGAAAGTAAGAGCAAGGAGTCTAAAAGGTGAAGACATTCCAGAGGGAAACAACCACTGACAACAGCTGAGATGTGAGGGAGACTGGGCTCCTCCTTCCGGATGAAGCGTCTGCAGCGCGTGACCTTTGGAAAGAGCCGCTGCAGGGCTGGCCAGTTGTGCGCAGGCCATGTCCAGCAGTGGCATTTGATAATGTGCCACCCACACTGCTCGGTGGGGCGCAAGTCTGCCTGAAATGTGAAGTTGGGCTAGTTAAACATATGCTGAAAAATTCCAGCTAAAATTTTTGAAAGCTAGGTGAAGCATTTAGCCGACCTTCACTGGGCAAGATTGGGAGCCTTGAAATGTTTGCCACGGGGGGCCGTCGTCTATGAGAAATAGTAAACCAATGGGACTGGAGGCTGGAGATGAGCTAAGAAGCTGCCTTAGTGAGTAACCCAGAAGTGAAATGTTCTGCGCGTCTGGATTGCCAGTGAGATCTACAAGGGGAGGGAGAGATGGGTGAGACAAGCTAAAAAGGCTCGACAACACATAGTGGTGGATTAGGTTATAAGAGTCACTCATGACTCCAGTTTTAAATTGGGTCTGTATTTTGGGATATTAATAAGAAATCCTGCCTCGACTGACCTAAACGATATGGAAAACATACCCTCCGAAACAAAATGGGTCTAATGGTAATTCAACAGCTCAAATTCAAAGGTGATATCAGGGATTCCTTTTCTTCCATATTCAGTGAGTTGACTGGCCTGAATATGTCTCTGGTTTTTTCCTCATGGTCTGAGATGGCAGCTCTACCCATCTCATATTCCCATCCTCACAAGCAGATGTTAACTCCAACTGGATGAAGAGGGGCTGTCTCTTTCTGCCAGTGGAAAACCTCCCAGAAGTCTTTTCTGTCTTGGCAGTCCTCCTTTCATGTCTCATTTATCATAATCATGTAACTGCTCATGTCTAAACCAATGATTGGTAAGGGAAATAAGATGGGAATAAGTCATTCATGATTGGGGCAAGGTCTAGATTTCTCTGAAGCCAGTAGCTGTGTATGAGCTGGAAGATGAGTCTTCTGTTAGCTAGGAAGATGACGGGGGCATGATTGTGAATATAGGCAACCACCAGTGTCTGTCTGGGCATTTGACCATGGCACGTTTTAAAATCTGCTCTGAGGTCTGGTTCTAAAAAGTTTGCCCACAAACAACACAACAAGCAATAAACAAATGGGACTACATCAAATTCAAAAGCTTGTGTACAGAAAAAAAAAAAAAGAAAGAGAAAACCATCTACGAAGTGAAAAGACAACTATGGAATGGGAAAAATATTTGAAACTATATATCTGATGAAAAGTTAATATCCAAAATACATAAAGAACTCATGCAACTCAATAGCGAAATACAAATAACCCAATTACAAAATGGGCAAAGGACATGAATCGACATCTTTCCCAAAGAAGATACACGAAAGGCCAACAGAAAAGATAAAAAGATGCTCAACATTGCTAGTTATTAGGGAAATGCAGATTAAAGCCACAATGAGATATTTATTATCTCACGTCTGTTAGAATGGCCATCATCAAAAAGACAAGAAATAACAAGGGCTGGCAGAGATGTGGAGAAAAGGAAACCCTTGTGTACTGTTGGTAGGATAGTAAACTGGTGTAGCAATTGTGGAAAACAGTATGAAGGATCCTCAGAAAATTAGAAATAGGGCTACCATATGATCCTGCAATTCCACTTCTGGGAATATATGCAAAGGAAACAAAAGAACTAACTCAAAAAGATATATGCACCCCCACGTTCATAGCGGCATGATTTACAATAGCAAAGACAATGGAAACAACCTAGGAGTCCATTGGTGGATGAATGGATAATGAAGTTGTGGTGTATATATACAATGGAATATATTCAGTCATGAGAAATGAGGAAATCTTGCCATTTGTGACAACATGGATGGATCTTCAGGGCATTATGCTAAATGAAATAAGTTGGACAGAGACAGACAAATGCTATATGATTTCACTTATATGCCGAATCTGAAAACACCCCCCGCGCGCGGGGGCGCCCGAGGGAATTGGAGGAAGGGGATCAAAAGGTACAAATTTCTGGTTATAAGTATGAAGGATATAATGTAGGACATGGCGACTACAGTTAACACTGCTGTATGATATACCAGAAAGTTGTTAAGAAAGTAGATCCTAAGAGTTCTCATCACAGGAGAAAATTTTTTCTTTTCTCCTTTCTTTTCTCTTTATTGTATCTTTATGAGATGATAGATGTCAGCCAAACCTATCGTGGAAATCATTTCGCAATATATGTAAATCAAACCGTCATGCTGTACATCTTGGTAAAAAAATCTCTTTAAAAAATATTTATTCGGGGCGCCTGGGTGGCGCAGTCGGTTAAGCGTCCGACTTCAGCCAGGTCACGATCTCGCGGTCCGTGAGTTCGAGCCCCGCGTCGGGCTCTGGGCTGATGGCTCAGAGCCTGGAGCCTGTTTCCGATTCTGTGTCTCCCTCTTTCTCTGCCCGTCGCCCATTCATGCTCTGTCTCTCTCTGTCCCAAAAATAAGTAAACGTTGAAAAAAAAAATTAAAAAAAAAATATTTATTCATTTTGAGAGAGCATGAGAAGGGGAGGGGCAGAGAGAGAGGGGGACAGAGGATCCGAAGTGGGCTCTGCACTGATAGCAGGGAGCCCGATGTGGGGCTTGAACTCACAAACCGTGAGATCATGACCTGAGCCCAAGTCAGACGCTCAACCAACTGAGCCACCCTGGTGCCCTGTGCATCTTAAACTTATACACAGTGATGTATTATTTCTCAATAAAACGGGAGAACATTTTTTGTTGAAGGGCTCAGAGTTATAAGCGCACCCATTTTAAGAGAACAGCTTGTTAGGAGTCTTTAAGAAAGAACACTTCATACTGATGGAAAGGGTTTTAATTATTCCTACTTTTGTCTGAATAATCTTCATCCTTTTAACTAGCCCTCTAAATCATTTTCTCCCAACTTTTTAGTCATTGCTGTGGCAAAGCTTAGAGTTTTCCCAAGTTTAATTGGGCTCAAAGTCCCTTTGACCCTGCTTTCTGAGGTGTGTCCTTTTTTTTTTTTTTTGGATTTAATTCCATTCCATTTTATTTTATTTTATTTTATTTTATTATTTTTTATATTAAATATAATTTATTGTCAGATTGGTTTCCATACAACACCCAGTGCTCATCCCAACAGGTGCCCCCCTCAATGCCCATCACCCACTTTCCCCTCTCCCCCACCCTCCATCAACCCTCAGTTTCTTCTCAGTATTTAAGTCTCATTATGGTTTGCCTCCCTCCCTCTCTGTAACTTTTTTTGGCCCCCCCCACCTCCCCCATAGTTCTCTGTTAAGTTTCTCAGGATCCACATATGAATGAAAACATATGGTAACTGTCTTTCTCTGCCTGACTTATTTCACTTAGCATATTAGGTGTGTCCTTAAAAGAAAAGTAGCCAGTTGTATTTGTTTGTTTGACCAGAAAAATGGGCTTATTTGGGACTAGCTGAGGAACTGCAATTAGGGACATGCAAGCTATGGCAAAACATAGACAAGTCTGGGGAGGAATGTTACTTTATAGAGAAAAGGAGGAAGTGGGGAGGGGCTGCTTTGAATGAAAGTCCATTAGAGGAAATGGGGAGTTCAGGGTGATGACGCTGTCTCATTAGCTGAGTTGTGGTATTTTCTAATTGGCTGAGCTTGTTGCTGGGCAAAGAGAAATTCATTCTTCCTCCTGGAGTAGTAAAGTAGGCTTCTCCCTTTTGGGATCTGTAATCAAGGAGTGGTAGGGCACAAGGGCTCCCGCTTCTGGCCTCCCCATCCATTTTAAAGGAGGTTTCCTTTCTTTAGTTTTACAGCTACATGAAGAAGCTGTTACGAAGCACTTGTTTTCTTAGGTTGCACCATTCCTGGGACTTGTCAAATCTTTTTATTTATTTATTTATTTATTTTTAACGTTTATTTATTTTTGAGACAGAGAGAGACAGAGCATGAATGGGGGAGGGTCAGAGACAGGGAGACACAGAATCTGAAACAGGCTCCAGGCTCTGAGCTGTCAGCACAGAGCCCAACGCGGGGCTTGAACTCACTGACCGCGAGATCATGACCTGAGCCGAAGCCTGCCGCCCAACCGACTGAGTCACCCAGGTGCGCCGGGACTTGTCAAATCTTGAGGGAACAATGGTAGTGATGTCTAGAGCCCCAACACCTCTCCTATGTTTTTTCCTCTAGCTTTTTCCCTTCTCTCTTTGGGTGTTTATGTCCTGCTTAGAATTTGCATCTCCAGATGTGGCTGTTCATAAGCCCTTCTCTTATATGTTCCCTTTCTTTTCTGGTCTTGGGTTTTCACCGTGTTTCTTGCTATTGGCGGGAATGAAGGGAGTCTTTGTCCTATAATCACTAATTCCATCATTTTCCTAGGCCCTTAAAAGGTAGCCACCTCTTGGGTATAAAGCTTCTTGGGGCCGCGGCTGCAGCATCTAAGGGAAAACACGCAGTTCACAGGCTAATGCATTCCTTTATGATCATTTTATTCAGTTATTGCTCATATAGGCACATGGATTTGCCACGTTCTTTGCTCCCTTTCCTTCTTATACCTCAGACTTTCTCTGGGATTACATTCTTTATGCCTGAAAGTACAACTGTGAGAATTTCTTTTCTTTTTTTAATTATTTATTTATTTATTTTTATTTTTTTAATGTTTATTTATTTTTGAGACAGAGAGAGACAGAGCATGAATGGGGGAGGGGCAGAGAGAGAGGGAGACACAGAATCGGAAGCAGGCTCCAGGCTCTGAGCCGTCAGCACAGAGCCCGACGCGGGGCTCGAACTCACGGACCGTGAGATCATGACCTGAGCCGAAGTTGGACGCTTAACCGACTGAGCCACCCAGGCGCCCCTGTGAGAACTTCTTTTAGTGAGGATTTGCTGGAGACAAACTCTGTTTTTGTTTGTCTGGAAAGGTCTTTATTTGTCCTTCTTAAGACTATTTTTGGTCTGTAGAACTCTACATTGGTAGTTACATTTTTATAGAACATTGAGGATATCATTTCACTGCTTCCTTGTTTCCCTGATTGCTGTTGACTGTCAGTCTAACTCTTCTTCTTTTTTTAAAGTTCACTGATTTTTTTTTTAGTAATCTCCCGGTGGCTCAGTTGGTTGAGCGTCTGACTATTGATTTCAGCTCAGGTCATGATCCCAGCATTGTGGGACTGAGGCTCCCATCAGGCTCTGTGCTGAGTGTGGAGCCTGCTTAAGATTCCTTCTCTCTCTGTCTCTCTCTGTCTCTCTCTCTCTCTCTCTCCTTCTGTCTCCCCCCACCCATGCATGCTCTGTCTCTCTCAAATTAAAAATAAATAAATAAATAAATAAATAAATAAATAAATAAATAATAAATAAATAAATAAATAAATATTAAAAAAAAATTTTTTTAAGTAATCTCTACTCCCAACATGGGGCTTCAACTCATAACCCCCAGATCAGGAGTTGCATGCTCTTCTTTTTTTTTTTTTTTTTTTTTTTAAATTTTTTTTTTAAACGTTTATTTATTTTTGGGACAGAGAGAGACAGAGCATGAACGGGGGAGGGGCAGAGAGAGAGGGAGACACAGAATCAGAAACAGGCTCCAGGCTCTGAGCCATCAGCCCAGAGCCTGACGCGGGGCTCGAACTCACGGACCGCGAGATCGTGACCTGGCTGAAGTCGGACGCTTAACCGACTGCGCCACCCAGGCGCCCCGCATGCTCTTCTGACTAACCCAACCAGGCGCCCCAGTCTAACTCTTCTGAAGTTAATTTGTCTTTACTCTTAGATGATACTTAAGATTTTTTTGTCTTTGTTCTTCTGCTGTTTTATTATGATATATTTGTTGTTTTTATGTGTTCTTCTTGGAGTACATTAACTTTCTTGAATCTGTGTATTGGTTTTGACCATTATTTTGGAAAATTATCTGTCATTCTGTCTACACGTATCACTGCTACTCCATTTATCTTCTCTCCTACTGGAACGCTGATTAGACTCAGGCTAGTCCTTTTCTCCTGTAATATTTTGCATCTTTTGTTTCTCTTAGCTGCATTCTGGCTTCTGATTTACTTTCTAGTTTATTAATTCTGTCTTTAATTTGCTTTGAAACATATCCAGTGAGTTTTAAATACTGTTATGTCTTTTATTTAAAAAAATGCATTTTTGTCTTTGGTTGTTTGTTTTAAATCTTTTATCAGGTTATCCCTAGCAAAAAATAAACGGATGCTTGTCATTTCTGGGAAGCAGTACTGTTCTGTAAGGATTTATTGAGTCTATGTCAACTGAGAGAAAGGATTTGACAAGTTTTCTTTATTCTAACCTTAGCATATTTCTGTCCCTTGAATCCCTTCCCTACGCTGAAGCAGAACACAGACAGCATCGCAGCTTTCAGATGCAGTTGACTTTGGGTGACAAAAAGAAAGGTAACGGTAATGCTCTTTCTGGAGTCTGGAGGGTGTTAGTTATAAGAATGGAACGTGCATGATCCTGAGTGACAGTAGTGTTCGTGTGTTCTTGAATACATCTATCTTTATGTGTGTTTGTGATAATAAGGGCTCTCTAAAGTGTGTGGTCCAGAGCAGGGGCCTTGCTTGTCTTCTTGCCCAGATCTTAGAGTGATACTGTCTGCTAAATACTTTTTGTTGTTTCCTATTTTCTTCACATATTTCAAGCTTGTGTTTCATTTCTTTAAATACATTGAGGGAGGGGCACCCGGGTGACTCAGTCAGTTAAGTGTCTGACTCTTGATTTCTGCTCAGGTCATTGACCCCAGGGTCATGAGATTGAGCCCCGTGTCAGGCTCTGTGCTGAGTGTGGAGCCTGCTTGAGATTCTCTCTCTCCCTCTGCCCCCTCCCCCCCCCCCTGCTCTCTCTAAAATAAAATAAAGAAAAAAAAAATACAGCGAAGGAGATGTATTATAAAATGGCCACTGGAATTACCTGACTCTTGGATATGGATATTCATGGTGTCCCTGGGTTTGGCCATGTGACTCACTTTGGTTCATGGGAAAATAGCAAACTTACAAGAAAAGGCATGAAAAGTGCTAGTGCTCCAGGGCTTGTCTTCTCATGCTGCTGGCAATGCTTTGTTACTACGTGAACAAACCTGTGCTAGACTCGGAAGATGAAAGGCCATGTAGAAGGAGACCCCACCAATTCCAACCATTCTAGGCATCCCAGCAGTACCATATATGGGTGAGGCCATCCTAGGCCATCCTAGACCATCCCGTCCCAGCTAAGTCTGCCCAGATCAGAAAATGCTCCCAACTAACCCAAATTCATGAGTATTAGAAATGTTTGTTGTTTTAAGTCACTGAGTTTCAGGTGGTTTGTCATTTCAAAAAAACTAGTTGATGCACATCATAAACACATAGTTTTTAAAAAATCTGTGGGACACCTGGGTAGCTCAGTTGGCTAAGTGTCCAACTCTTGATCTCAGCTCAGGTCATGATCTCCCATTTTGTGAGATCAAGCCCTGAGTCAAGCTCTATGCTGACAGCTTGGAGCCTGCTTGATTGTCTCTCTGCCCCTCCCCTGCTCTCTCTGTTTATCAAAAATAAATAAACTTAACAGAAAAACAAAACCCAAAACTTGCCGGCAAATCCAATATTTGTAGTCTTTGTCAATCTATTTCTGTTGACTGTATTTTCCTGCTGATTCTCACTCCTGATACTTTTTTTCCCTGTGTGCTTGTTATTTATTAATTTTTAAAAATATATTTCATTTTTTAAATTATTTTTTTAAAATGTTTTTAACGTTTATTTATTTTTGAGACAGAGAGAGACAGAGCATGAATGGGGGGAGGGTCAGAGAGAGAGGGAGACACAGAATCGGAAGCAGGCTCCAGGCTCCGAGCTGTCAGCACAGAGCCCAACGCGGGGCTCGAACTTGTGAACCACGAGATCATGACCTGAGCCAAAGTCGGACACTTAACCGACTGAGCCACCCAGGCGTCCCAAAAATATATTTCATTTTTAAGTAATCTCTGCCTCCAACGTGGGGCTTGAACTCACAACCCCGAGATCAAGAGTCTCGTGCTCTACCGACTGAGTGGCCAGGTGCTACGAAGCATGGCTGAAGTTTAAAACTATAGTCTACAATCTCTTCTTTAGCACAATTATAGCTTTAAGTACTCCTTTCCTCCTTTGCCGGTCTTTGTAAACAGAAGGGAATAGTATACAATTTATGTCCCTATTTATGTGAATGGTAGTGTCACTTACCTTCTTTCATAGGGACAATTAGCAATCATCAAATTTTATGTTGACAGTAGTCTATTTGCTCTTCCTGATAAAAAGAAATATATATGTATGTGTACATGAGTGTGTGTGTGTGTGTGTGTGTATATGTATATGAATATATGAATATATATATGTATATATTTGTGTACCTATAACAATACTACATACAACCTCTAGTCTGAAGAATGACCTGCTGATATGATTGAGATTTTTCCTAAAAAAAAAAAAAAAAAAAAAAAGGCCTAGATTTACTATAGCACTTGAACAAATAGATGACAGAGACTGAAAAGTACTAAGTCAGAGATTAGTGGTTTTCAAAGTGTATTCTGAGGAGCCTTGTGGATTGGTAAAGCCCTGTTAGGACATTGGGCGTCAGAGGAGAGGAGAAAGAAGAGAAAAGGAAATAGCCCAACGCAATCAGGCCGACTCTTACTCTCTTACATATTTGGATACCAGTAAAATTTGGTCTGTAGAGTGACTTCTGAGGCTAGGAAAAAAGCTTGAAGTTATTGCTTTAAAACATGGATCTGCCAACCGTAGCCCACAGGTCAAATCTGGGCTGTAGAGTTTGAGTTTGTTTTTGTACAGCCTATGAGCTTGGGATGGTTTTTACATTTTTAAGGAGATGTTTAAAAAAAAGAAGGAAGAAGAAGAATATGTGAGAGAGACCATCTGTGCTCTGCAAAGCCTGAAATATTTATTGTCTGTCTCTTTACAGGAAAAAAGTTTTTGGCCCTTTTCATGGTGGTAGCACTATTTGAAGAGGCTACAAATGGAAAACTAAACACACAATAGGGAAATAATTAAGTAAAGCATGTGTAATACTTAGGATTTGGTTCAGCTGCAAATAAAGGAAACCCCCAAATATCAGTAACTTAAGGAAAATACAAGTTTATTTCACATTTGAGAATATGAAGGAATGTTATGAATCTCCCTGGGCCAGAAACTCAGGCTACCTCTGTCTTGTGGCTCCACCCTGGGTTACTTAAATTCCCAGGGCCACCTCTTGTTGGAGTGCTAGCCTTTATCCTTGCATTCTAGCCAGCAGGAATGAAGAAGCAGAGGAAACGGAGCACTCCACTTCTACTTTTATGTCATTGGTCAGACCTTAATTATATGGGTGGATCTAGCTGCAACAGAAACTGGGAAATGTAGTCTTGATTCTGGGCTGTCCTGTACCCAGCTGAAAATGTGGTATTCTATTGTTACAGAAGAAGTAGAGACTAGCTATTAGAGTTCTCAATCGCAGCAGAGAACATCAACTGATTTATTTACTTAGCCTCCTACCCTGTGGCAGGCACCTTGCTAAACACTGACAACATAAATCGGATAGGATTCATAGCCTGGAATCTTCTTCTATTTTTGATGGCTCCTCATGGCTTTTCCAGCCTTATGACCTTTGCCTTCTTGCAATTTAGGGTTAACTATTCTTTTTGTCTTGCTTAAAGCCCCATATTTTTGACCACTGTCAATTGTGCATGCAGACTGCTTCATTCATATTTATTTATTTATTTATTTCACTTAAGAGTTCTAACGAATAGGGTCTCAGCAAAGTGCGTGGAGTTGTCTTCCCGCTGTTAATGTTAGTATCTTTGAATTATTCCAGAGGAATTCGTAATCCTGGAAGTAACATTGACATATCCACAGCAGTCCTGTATTGAGAAGCAAAACAAAAAGTCCGGGGGAGGATTAAATGGGGTCTTTTATTTTTAACTACATACAGATTTGCATCTGACCAGTATTTATTAAATGGATAAAACCCCAGCGTGCTCAGTGACTACTGGATGCATTTACAAATGGGTTAATCTTTGGGCCAGCTGAACAATTTTCTGGGAATCTTTTACCAAAAGCCCTCAGGCTTAAATGTATGGTGAATGGGTTGGAGATTTTATACTTTTCTGGGTTGATTCTAAGCGCTGGTAACAGTAAAGAGTATTCACAGGGAGGCTGTTTGAAGTGAACACGAATTTTTGCCCAATACATGGTTTATTCACAGGCTTAATCAAACTAGGATGTTTTCTCTCATTAAAAAAATCCCTGAAGCCAGTGAAATATTTTGGGATATTATTTCTTGTTTATGAGGTTTATTTTGATTAAATGCATATAATACTTTCAGGCGCTTTGTACTCCCAAATCACTTTATGGCCACTGCTGTATTTTTATCAGTAATGTGGGCTTTCAGTGATTTTCCCATTGCTTTTCTTTTACATTGCCTTCCAAAGTGTTTCTGTGATCCATCAGGTCAGCTCTCAGATTAGAGACGTGGGAGTTGGGAAGAAAAAAATGTAATCAACTCCTGGAAACCAATGCTAAGTCAGTGTCACTTTTATAGTTGATAAATTTAATCGCGGAAGTATCAAGTCTTATTCAACATGGCTAATGCTTTTTGGAAAGCAGGCATACTAGGATATTTAAAAAACATTTAAACATGATTAGTCTAGATCTGTAATTTTATTTTTTTTAATTTTTAAAAAATGCTTTATTTATTTGTTTTTGAGGGAGAGGAAGAGCACAATCAGGGGAGTGGCAGAGAGAGAGGGAGACGCAGAATTGGAATTAGGCTCCAGGCTCTGAGCTGTCAGCTGAGAGCCCAGCGTGGGACTTGAACCCATCAACCATGAGATCATGACCTGAGCTGAAGTCAGATGCTTAACTGACTAAGCCACCCAGGTGCCCCTAGACCTGTAATTTTAAATATTAGTGGTGACATGAAGAACATCAATTATTTATTAAACACAAATATTTATTTATTCATAAATTGAAGTGTGGTTGACACACAATATTATGTTTCAGGTATACAACATAATGATTAGACATTTATATACATTACAAAATGATTGTGATGCCTCTAGTTACTATTTGTCATCATACAAAGTTTATACAATATTATAGACTATATTCCCTATGCTATAATTTACATCCCTTATTTAGTTTATTTATTTTATAACTCGAAGTTTGTACCTCTT
This sequence comes from Herpailurus yagouaroundi, assembly GCF_014898765.1. NCBI lineage: Eukaryota > Metazoa > Chordata > Mammalia > Carnivora > Felidae > Herpailurus > Herpailurus yagouaroundi. Next base: position 14,553,429 of record NW_024412406.1, read on the forward strand.
AATCCCCTTCACCTGTTTCGCCCATTTTCCCACCTATCTTCCCCTCTGGCAACCACCATTTTGTTTTTTCTGTATTTATGAGTCTGTTTTGTTCTGTTTGATTTTTAGAATCCACAAATGAATGAAATCATATAGTATTTGTCTTTCTCTGTCTTTCCCTTAGCATCTTGGTCCATTAGTGTTGTAGCAAATGGCAAGATTTCATTTTTTTTTATGGCTGAGTACTATTCCATTATATATCTAAATCTAATTCTAGATCTCTCACATCTTCTTTATCCATTCATCCATCGATGGACACTTAGGTTGCTTCCATATCTTGGCTATTTTATTCTTCTTTTTTTTTTTTAAGTTTATTTATTTATTTTGAGAGAGAGAGAGAACACAAGCAAGGGAGAGGCAGAGAGAGGTGGAGAGAGAATCCTAAGCAGGTTCTGTGCCTTCAGCCCAGAGCCCTATGCAGGGCTCCATCCCACAACCAGATCATGACCTGAGATGAAATCAAGAGTTGGACACTTAACTGACTGAGCCACCCAGGTGCCCCTATTCTTTATTATTTTAAGTAATCCCTATGTTCACCGTGGGGCTTGAACTCATGACCCCGAGATCTACAGGAGGGCTCCTTGAGGTGTTTATTTTGTATTTGTTTTGTTGTTGCTGTTGTTTTAAAAACTTTTAAAAAATTTATTAGAGAGAGAGAGAGAGAGAGAGAGACTCTTAAGCAGGCTCCATGTTCAATACCGAACATGTCCCTGAATGCATTTTTATTTTTTTATTTCCTTGCCCTATTTCATAAGCTGGAATCTCCAGTACAGTGTGGAATAGCAATGGTTGGAGTAGATGTCCTTGCAGTATTCCTGATCTTAGGGGAAAGGCATTCAGTCTCTCACTGTGAAATACAGTATTAGCTGTAGGTTTCTGGTAGACATAGTTGCCTGGACTGCAGGAGCCTGATATTGGGGAAGCTGCATATGTTTCAAGGGTCTGCCCAGTAAGCACACTTGACCCTGGCAGCAAAACTCCTTTCTCCTGCAATATCACCCCTGCGCCCTTCACTAACCACACACTTAATATTGTGCCAGCTGGCAAAAGGAAAATATTGAAAGGGCCTATCTTCGTGTTTGCAAATTAAGCAATTCAGGTTGAGTTTGGAGCCTAGGGGCAATAAATTCATAATTGGCATATTGTCTTTCATAGATTACTGTTCTTCATTGCCCCGGGTCCAGTATCTTAAAAGCTGTTTCTTCATATATTTTGTCCATTGTTTGGTTGTTTCAGACAGAAGGGCAAATCTGGTTTCCGCTGTTCTATCTTGGCCAGAGGCAAAAGTAGCCCCCTTTACTGAATTTCGAGTAGTGATCTGAGCATACCATCTGTTATCTTCTAGAACCCTGACTGAGGCACTTGTGTTTTCTATAAACTGGTAGTTAGGTCGAATGGCGTATTTACATTCTGGTTAAACATTTTTGGCAAGGAAATTCTTTTTACAGGTCATGCTGTGTATCTCATATTGCATCATTGCTGATTATTCTGCTTTTAGTGATGCTAAATTTGGTTAGTTGGTGTATTAACCTGCTCAGACTTCTATAACAAAATACCACAGATTTGATGCTTAAAGAACAGAAATTTACTTTCTCACAGTTCTGGAGGCTTCAAGTCTAGGGCAAGGACCAGCAGAGTTGGTTCTTGGTGAGGGCTCTCATCCTGGCTTATAGATAGCTGCCTTCTCACTGTGCCCTCATATGGCCTTTCCTTGCTGTGTGTGTGTGTGTGTGTGTGTGTGTGTGTGTGTGTGTAGAGAGAGAAAATGAGCTCTCAGGGTTCTCTTCTTATAAGGACACTATCCTGTTAGATGAGGGCCCACACCCTCATGACCTCTCTTAATCTTAATTACTTCCTTAGGGGCCCCATCTCCAAATATAGTCTCACTGGGGGTTAGGACTTCAGTATATAAATTTTGTGTGGACACAAACATTCAGGCCATAACATTTAGTCAAGATAACCATCACCAGATTTCATCACTGTAAAGGTACTTTGCCTTTGCCGTTAGCAAGTGATATGTTGGTTGATACTTTTGTACCTTGTGACCATCTTGTTGTGCAAACATCTTCATCTGTTTTTGTTTGTTTGTTTGTTTGTTTTGTTTTTTTTTTAACATGCATTGACGATCCTTGCCTGAATCAATGTCTTTACTGGGGTTTGGAAAACAGTGAATTTTTTTTCTTTTCTAATGCTGGATTTTTTTTTCTTTTTGGAAAATAGTGACTTTTCAATGATATCTTTCTTCCTCCATTTATTACCTGACATTCTTCCCTAAAAGTGAGCTTTCCCTCATCAAATGAGAATGAAGTATTGTTTCTCCTTAAAACATAGTGATAAATATTTATTTTTTCTCTTTAATTGCCAATTTCTTAGAGACAGTAATTGTTTAATAGTTACCTCCAGTGATGATGAATGAGTTTGCTTCTTTTTCTCTCCCACTGTGCTTTTAATATCACTATGGATGCTTCAATTCTATATATCCAATATTTATAATCATTTATAGTTATAATTCTTTTACATGCTCATATAGTCCCAAATTTGGCCAGCAGAAATTTCTCCTGGTTCCTGATCCTTTGAGGACTTGTCCCTTTACTCCCACCCCATTAGTCTTTTTTTTTTTTTTAAGTTTATTTACTTATTTAGAAGAGAGAGAGCAGTGGGCAAGCAGGGGAGGGGCAGAGAAGAGAGGGAGAGAATCTCAAGCAGGCTCTGTGCTATCAACGCAGAGCCCAATGCAGGGCTAGATCTCACTGTGAGATCATGACCTGAGCCAAAATCAAGAGTCAGACGCTTAACTGACTGGGCCACCCACGTGCCTGCCCCTACCCCATTCATCTTTAATAGTTCCTGGTATTGTATCCATTTTGTTTATTCTTTCACTTAGACTTGGGATGACTAATTTTTCAAGGAGTCTTTGTTCCTTTTAGTGGGACCAAGTTTTTGGAGATTAGGATCTGGGTGATAGGGAGATTTATTGCTGCTCAAGATTCATTGCCTTAGGTTCTATTTATAAATGGGGCTAGGAAATAAGAAAAATAAGTCAATAGTTTATATTGATTTTCACTTCAATTAACATCATGAGAAAATATTTGCCAATCATATATCTGATAAGGCACTGGTAACTATGGTGTATAAACAATTCTTACAATTCAATGATAAAAAGATAAGAAATTCAATTAAGAAAATGGGGCAATAATTTGAATAGACATTTCTCCATAGAAGACATTTAAATGGCCAATAAACACATGAAAAGACAGATGATCAACATTATTAGTCATTAGGGAAATGCAGATGAGAACCACACTGTGATACTGGATAGCTAAAGTAAAAAAGGCAATAACAAGTGTTTACAAGGATGTGGAGAGATTGGAAACCTCTCATATTGTTGATGGAATTGTAAAATGATGCAGCCACTTTGGAAAACAGGTTGGCAGTTCCTCAAAATATTATAATAGTAATTAGGACCAAGCAATTCCCACTCCTAGTTGTATTCTCAGGAGAAATGAAAACATATATTCCCAAATAGACTTGGACATGAATATTTATATTAGCATTATTCATAATAGCCAAAAAGTATAAAACAATCCAAATGTCCATCAGTTGATGAATGGATTAAAAAATGTGGTATATTCATGGAAAGAAAATTGTTGGGTAATAAAAAAATGAAGTAGTGATAAATATCTAAAAATGTGGAAGTGTCTTGGAATTTGATAATGGGTAGAGGTCAGAAGAATTTTGAGAAGCTCGATAGAAAAAGTCTAGCTTGCCTTGAAGAGATTGTTGGTACAAAAATGGACAATAAACATGCTTCTGATGTGGGCTCAGAAAGAAGTGAACCTCTCAGAGAAAACTTCTAGCATCTTTGAGAATACATGTATCATTATGAACACAATGTTGGTAGAAGTATGTATATTAAAAGCATTTCTAATGAGGTCTCAAAAAGAAGTAAAGAACACATCATTGGAAAGTGGAAGAGAGGTGATCTTTCTCATACAGTGGCGGAAGATTTGGCTAAAGTGTGTTCTATAGTTTTGTGGAAAATATAACTTATAAGTGATGAACTTGGGTATTAGCTGAGGTTTCCAAGCGAAGAACTGAAGGTGTGTTCTGATTTTTTTTTTCTTGCTGCTTATAGTAAAATTTGAATAAAAAGTAGTAAAGTGAGGAAGAAACTTAAGCAAAAAGGAACTAATGCTTGATGATTTGGGAAATTATCAGCCTATTCAGACTGCAAAGGATGCCAAATTTAGGAAATTAACTATTAGGAAAGTATGTTCTGAAGAGAAGACAAGAGTGTGACTGGCTGGACAAACTTTGCTGAAAAGATTGTGTATGACTCACGGACCCAGACCACCATCTCAGTAGAAGTCAGGAATAGAGGTGGGGTTATTCAGGAAGGATCGATGGAGGACCCTTGTCTCTAATGGCGTGGTGTTTCATGACATACACAGGAGACTGACAAGGTTTTGAGAGTGTTGCATCAGCAGGAACGTGCCAGCTTGGACTGAAGGGACAGAGGCTGGGCTAAATGAAAGAAGGCTGTTGGACTTCCAACATTCTACAGGCAGAAAATGGGCTGACAGAAGCTACTCAGCTGTAAACATGCGCTGCCTTCAAGAAAAAGGAAGAATGATTCCAAGGATGGAATCTTGGGCCCGGAGAATGGAGCCACAGGCACAGAGGCAGAGGTTGGTGGAGCCATGGGTACTGAGGTCTGTGTTGCTCTGAGACACAGAGGGTAACTCCCAGGCTCTGAAACCCAATGGGAGTTGCCCTGCTGGATTTCACACTTGCTGGGGACCTTTTTATTTTCTTACATTTTCTCCTATTATCCTATGTCTGTCCCAGCATTGTTTTTCATAAGTATGTATCTTGTTTTCTGACTTCACAGGCCCACAGGTAGAGAAAAAATTTTCCCTAGTATTGCTCATACTCAGAGTCTCATCCATACCTGGTTTAGATGATTTAGACGATAAGATTTGGGACCGTTGAGGTGATGACATTTTGGTGAGATTCTAGACAGAGTTGATGCTGTAATGGGTTGAGATTTGGGGGGATGTTGGGATGGGGTGAGTGAATTTTGCATGTGGGATGGATGTGAATTTTGGATGTCTGAAGATAGTCTTTAGTGGTCTATAGTGTGGTGAATGAGCCCCTGTGAATATATTTCCATGTCCAAGTGCCTGGAGCCTATGAATGTTACTTTATTTGGTAAAAAGGTCTTTGCACATGTAATTAAGTTAGGATCTTGAAATGAGATCATCCTGGGTTATCCAAGCAGGCCCTAAACCAATGAAAAGTGTTCTAATAAGAGACACAAAGAGGACAGAGAAGAAGCAGGCAATGTGACTATGGTGGCGGAGATTGGAGTGATGTGGCCACCAGCCAAGGAATGCCTGGAGCCACCAGAAGTTGGAAGAGAGAAGGAATGAATAGTTCCCTTGATCTTTTGGAGGGAGCATGTCCCTACTGATATGTTGCTTTTGGTCTTCTGGCCCTGAGAGCTATAAGATAATAAATTTCTTTTTTTAAATGTTTATTTATTTATTTTTGAGAGATACACAGAGAGAGAGAGAGAGAGAGAGAGAGAGAGAGAGAGAGAGAGAGAGAATGCACGCAAGTGGGGGAAGGGCAGAGACAGAGAGGGAAACAGAATCCCAAATAGGCTCCTTACTGTCAGCAAGGATAATAAATTTCTATTGTTTTAATTTATGGTTGCTTGTAAAAACACCCACAGGGAAGTAATACAGATTTCGGTGACTTTTGTTAAGTCAGAGTAGCCAGTTATAAAAGACTGTGTGTTGTATGATCCCATTTATGTGACATGTCCAGAGTAGACAACTCTATGGAGACAGAAAGCAGGGTAATGGTTGCCAGGGCTTAGGGTGAGAGCAAATGGTAGTGACTGCTAATGGATAAGGGATTCCTTTTTGGGGTGATAAATGTTCTGAAATTAGATAGTGGTGATGGTTGTACAGTTTTGTAAATATACGAAAAGCTACTGAATTTTACACTTTAAGAAGATTAGTTATGGAACACATGGGTGGCTCAGTAGGTCAAGCTTCCAACTCTTGATCTCAGCTCAGATCTTGATATCAAGGTTGTGAGGTCAAGCCCCACATTGTGTTCCATGCTGGGCATAGAGCCTACTTAAAACAAAAATAGTTTTATGGTACGTGAATTATATTTCAATAAAACAATTGTAAAAATTTAACAGTATGAGGTTTTCTTACTGATTTTATATTTTTTCTCTTTTACTGGAACATTTTTTTCCAAATAAAATTAGCATACTTATTTGCTCTATCCTAGTAGATACATAAAAAGGCTTCAAAATTACAATATTGGTATTACCACATCATTACATCAACAAAAACACTAAGTGAATTTTGAGGACTTTTTGGTAGTCCCTAGACTATATTCCACTAAGAAATGTGTAGTCCAAATGTGTGTTTAAAAGGTCACTTGAAAAAGAAAATAAAAAGTCCACTTGAAATAGATTTCTGCTTTTTGTCAGTATGGTCTCATTTGATATAAAATTAAATTTGTTTCTTTTCAATTTTTGGGTTGCTTTTCCTTTTTTGATTTAATTTAACTTATTTCTTAAACATTTAAAACATTTACAGGAGTCAAAAATGGAAACTATAGAAAAACGTATATTTAGGGAAATCTTGTTTCTTTAAAAAAATTTTTTTTAATGTTTGTTTATTTTTGAGACAGAGACAGAGCTTGAGTGGGGGAGGGGCAGAGAGAGGGGGAGACACAGAATATGAAGCAGGCTTCAGGCTTCAGGCTCTGGGCTGTCAGCACAGAGCCCAACATGGGGCTCGAACTCACGAACTATGAGATCATTATCTGAGCCAAAGCCGGACACTTAACCCACTGAGCCACCCAGGTGTCCCTCTTGCTTCTTCTTCTTTTTTTTTTTTTTATGCTTATTTATTTATTTTTGAGAGAGAGAGAGAGAGAGAGAGAGAGAGAGAGAGAGAGAGAGAGAATGAGCAGGGATGGGCAGAGAGAGAGGGAGACAGAGAACCTAAGCAGGCTCCGTGCTGTCAGCACAGAGCCTGATGTGGGGCTTGAACTCATGAACCATGAGATCATGACCTGAGCCGAAATCAAGAGTTGGTCATTTACTGACTGAGCCACCTAGGTGCCCGGAAAATCTTGCTTCTATCTATCCTTATCATTTTTCTTCCTGTTCCACACTCTGCCTCCCTGTGTTCACTCTCTTAGTATTTATTTCTGGTTTATCTTTCCAAAGTTTCTGGAAAAATAAGCAAAATAAACAAACATACACATCTATATGTGTTTGTGCCTGCGTATTTTTTTCTTATTTGATTTTCTTTCTTATATAAAAGGTGGCATTTTATATATACTGTTGTGCAGTTTTTTCACGTACTATGTGCTGGAAACCACTCAAACCACTCCTTATCAGTACATAGAAATCTTACTTATTCTCTTCCAAGACTATGTATCCTTCCCTATGTGGGTTTATTCAATCACTTCCTTATTGGTGAACATTTAGGTTGTTTCCAATGTTTTGATTTTACAATTCAGCAATGACTCACCTTGCAAGTGTGTTGTTCAGTATTTATATATCTTCGGGGTAGGTTCTTAGAAGTGAGGTGGCTGGGTCTAATCATAAATGCATCTGGAATTTATTTCCACCAGCAGTGTATAAGAATACCAGTTTCCCGGGGCGCCTGGGTGGCGCAGTCGGTTAAGTGTCCGACTTCAGCCAGGTCACGATCTCGTGGTCTGTGAGTTCGAGCCCCGCGTCAGGCTCGCATCAGGCTCTGGGCTGATGGCTCAGAGCCTGGAGCCTGTTTCTGATTCTGTGTCTCCCTCTCTCTCTGCCCCTCCCCCGTTCATGCTCTGTCTCTCTCTGTCCCAAAAATAAATAAACGTTGAAAAAAAAAATTAAAAAAAAAAAGAATACCAGTTTCCCGACAGCGTCCTCAGGCGAGTGTATTGTCAGGCTTTTGGATTTTGGTCAATTTTATATGTGAGAAATTATATCTCAATGCAGTTTTAATTTATTTCTCTTAGTATGAGTTGAGGTTAAGCATCTTTTTCACATGTTAGTAAGCAAATGGCCTTTCTTTTTCTGAGAACTGTTAGTTTTCCAAACTTTTTTCCTATGGAGCTTTTGGCCTTTTTCTGCATTTTTAAATTTTTTACATATTAGTTTTTTTGTGATGTAAGTTGTAAATATTTTCTCATAGAAATATTCATTTGCCTTTTCACTTTTTCTTGTGATCACTTTTACACTTGATCTTGGCCAAAAGGCCAAGAAGTGATGGTAATCACTTTTGAAATGGCAAAAATAAATTAGCAACAAGGTCAAAGAAAAAAGTCTTATTATTCTATGGCTTCAACGTAAGCTTTTTATTTTGCAAAATTCCTTTCTAGATATGTCCACGTTCATGATATTCATGACTATATTCGTTCAGCTCTAATCAATTCTAATTACTGGTCACATCTTTTGTATTCACGTAAAACCGAAGGATAAATCACTTGGACGGGTCACATTCTAACCAATTAATTTGTTGACATATGGTAATTTCTTAAAAAGGAATCCGAGTGCTGGGCATCTGGAGTTCTGATTCACATCCGGACCTCCCAAGGTCACTGGAAGTTGTTTGCAGGCGAGAATCAAATCTTCCCTTGCACCTGGAAGACTGAGTCAGTTCTAAGGCCAACAACAACTGTATGCTCAAGTTCCATTTGGACTCTTGAGACTAGTTACTTCCTTGCTTGTGTGCCTGTCCTCAGCCACCACCCACAGTGCCAGTGCTAGTAAACCGGTCCGCCCTCTCCTGTCCTCTCATTAAGACGTGGCTGGTGCTTCAGACAGGCACACGATGATCTGTCTCCCTCTCCCTCTCTTTCTCTCTCTCTTTCCTCCTCCTCTCCTCTGAGTCATGGCCTTTTATATCGAACATCACATTTATGGTTAGCAGTGTGGAGATAATTTACTCAGTGTCTAAAACTGTTGGGGGTGGAGGAGGTTAGTGCTTTAAATATTTTTTCTTCGGCAAGTGCGAAGTGACTAGATTCATAACTCTAAATAAATAAAAAGCAAAAAAATTTTGTGTGTGTGTGTTTTAAAGCTTAGAGCTCATTTGATATAACATAAACATCTTGGGCATCTAAATAATCTGTAGAAAATACACTGAGCTTATTTTTACTTTTTATTTTTAGAAAGCCAGTTATGTAATGAGTCTAGACACATCTTAGATCGAGTGCATTTCTCATCGTTCTATTTTTCCTCCTTGTTAAATAGGAGAATAATTATATAATATATAATATATTGATAATATATTGTATATGTATGTATATTTGGGGGGCTAGTTATTTAAGATGACAATATAGGTTACACCTCTTTTCCTGGGATCTCTATTTCTTCTTTAATCCCAACATTCCAGAAGAACTTTCAAAGCTATGATACTAGTAAAGCAGGGCCTTGTATCAAGCCATCATACTGTATACCTTAAATATATGCAATTTTTATTTGTTAATTATAACTCAATAAAACTAGAAAAAATTTTAAAAATGAATGAAATATATATTGACCAACAAACCAAAAAACAAAGAGTGGGGCCTTGTATCTATACAGGCTGCTACTGTTCACAAACGTTTTTGTATGTGTTATCTCATTGGACTCCGGCCAGTAATCTCATTGGACTCCGGCTAGTTAACATAATTTGTTAAATTCTCTAGAACCCTAAAGAAGTTGTCTAGGTTCTTTGGGAAACTTCATTCAAAAAATGTTTTCCAGCTTTACTGAGATATAATTCACATGTAACATTGTGTAAGTTTGAGGTGTACCATGTGATGATTTGATATATGCAGATATTGCAAAATGATTACCACCGTAAGATTAGTTAACACATCCGTCACCTCACCTAGTTACTTTTATGTGTGTGTGTGTGTATGTGTGTGTGTTGACAACTTTTAAGTTCTACTCTTAGCAACTTTCAAGTATACAATACTGTACTGTTAACTATAGTCATCATGCTATATATTAGACCCCCAGAACTTTTATAATTGAAAGTTTGTACCCTTTGACCACTTTCACCCATTTCCCTCATTCTGTTGCGCCTGGAAGCCATCAGTCTACTTTCAGTTTTCTTTAGATTCTGCATATAAGTGAGATTGTATGGTATTTGTCTGACTCTGTCTGACTTATTTCACTTAACATAATGCCATCAAGGTCCATTCATGTTGTTGCAAATGACAGGATTTCCTTCATTTGTATGGCTGAATAATATTCCACCATGGCATATGTGTATATATACTACACACACACACACACACACACACACACACACACACACACACACCACATTTGCTTTATCCACTTATCTGTCAATGACCACTTAGCTTGTCTCTATGTCTTGGCTATTGTAAATAATGCTGCAATGAACATGGGGGTGCAGATATATTCTTAAGATAGTGATTTCATTTCCTTTGGATATAGACTCAGAAGTTGGATTGATGGATCATGTTGTAGTTCTATTCTTAACTTTAAAAATTTGTTTTAAGTTTATTTCTTTATTTTGAGAGAGAGACAGAGAGAGTGAGCAGGGGAGGGGCAGAGAGAGAGGGGGAGAGAGAGAATCCCAAGCAGGCTCTGCACTGACAGTGGGGCTCAAACTCATGATGCTTAATCAAAGTCGGATACTTAACCAACTGAGCCACCCAGGCGCACCCTATATTCTTAATTTTTTGAAGAACCTCCATACTGTTTTCCATAATGGCTGTACCAATTTACCTTTCCACTAACAATGCACAAAGGGTTGTTGTTGTTGTTGTTGTTTCTTCTATATACTTGCTAGTACTTTTCATCTGTTATCTTTTGTTTTTTCTTATTTTAAATTGAGATATAATTGATATATATTACATTGTATTAATTTCAGGTATACAACGTAATGATTGGAAATATGCATATATTGTGAAATCATCATCACAATAAGTCTGGTTAACATCCAACATCACATCTCTGCTCTTTGAGGATAGCCATTTTAAAAGGCATAGGTGATATATCTCATTGTATTTTTAATCTGCATTTTCTGATGATTAGTAATGTTGGGCCCCTTTTCAAGTACCTGTTGGCCATTTTTTTTTAAATTTAAAAATTTAATGATAAATGCATATTGATAGAAATGATTAAATTCTTGTATGAAGGCAGCATCCAAGGAATCTCTCCATGCTCATGGCTCCCAGCCGTTCCCTCCATGCTGCTGGGGCAACTTGAGACCCACCAAGCCAGCAGACTCCTCCCCTGAGCGCTCACCCTTGCCATGAAATTTCTGATGAAGGGCCACGTGTTCTCAAATGCTGTGTGGGAGGCAGAGACAGGTGGCAGCTTGGAAATGAAGCTCATATTAGGCTCTGCACAACTTCTCACTGGTAACCCGCTGTGCACGGAAAGCCTTCATGAGGTACCGATAGGCCAGGGTGCCGCAATAGGGTCAGCCAGTGGCCACCTTCGTGTAGCACGACACCCATAGAAGGCCTCATAAAGTGAGTGCCGTGACCCTAAGGCGATCATTTTCCTGTCCTCAGAGCGTGGCCCCAATGGCGCTCTACACCCCTCTAACTCCATCCCCTGTTGGCCATTTGTATGTCTTCTTTGCAAAAATGTTTATTCAAGTTTTTTGCCCAGTTTTTAGTCAAATTTGAGTTGTGTGAGTTCCTTATATATCTTGGATATTATCGCCTTATCAGATATGTGGTTTGCAAGTATTTTTTTCCCATTTCATATGTTGCCTTTTCAATTTGTTGATGGTTTCTTTTGTTGTGCAGAAATTTTTTAGTTTGTGGTAACCCCACTTGTTTATTTTTGCTTGTTGCTTATGCTTTTGGTGTCATGTCCAAAATACTGCCAAGATCAATATCAAAGAGCCTTTTCTAATGTTTTGGTTTTTTTTTTTAGTTCTGTGGCTTCAGGTCTTACACTTAGGTCTATAACCCGTTTTAAGTTAATTTTTGTGACTGCTGTAAGACAAGGGTTTAGTTTTATTCTGTTGCATGTGAATATCCAGTTTTCCCATCACCATTTACTAAAGAGACTGTCTTTTTCCCATTGAGTATTCTTGGCTCCCTTGTCAAATATTAGTTGACCAAAATGAAAAATTTAAGTTTGAATCTTCACTTGAAACCACCTGACTTATTTCTACGGTTGTAGGTCCTAAAGATACAGAGAGCATAACATTGTGTGTTGGGTTTTGCAATTGTTACCATTTATCCATGTCTAAATGTCTAGGAACCATTTACAAAGGGACCTAAGAGTTTGTAAAATCTTTTCACAATTTTGCTTTTCACTGTTTAAAGTGTTAATTGGGATATTACTTTGAGAATGCAGTAATCATAATCATTATTCTGAAATATTAGTGAAAACTTTGTTTTTTACCTGCTGGTAATGCTCTTAATTAAAATGAAGACCGAATCATGTGGGAAATTTCTTTCTTTTTTTAATGCTTATTTGTTTTGAGAGAGAGAGAGAGAGTGAGCACGTGCACACACAAGGCGGGGAGGGGCAGAGAGAGAGAGAGAGAGGGAGAGAGAGAATCTCAAGCAGGCTCCGTTCTGTCAGCATGAGCTGGATGCAGGTCTCAATTCCAGGAACCATGAGATCACGACCTGAGCTGAAATCAAGAAACGCTTCATCAACTGAGCCACCCAGGTGCCCTGGGATATTTCTTTCTTAATCAACATTCATTCATTTGTATCATTTAAAGCTTTGCTTTAAACATGGTTAGTGCCACTTGCCTTTGTTAAAATATGGTGTTATTTCTGCCTGTGCTGTATAAACCACTAAGTGTGATTTTTTATAATCTAAATGTAATATATTTCTTCCACAGATGTTCTTGCTTAAGGCATTCTCTTCCCTGTTATGACCAGTATTACAACAGTATTCTATTTTTGCCCCTGCAGATTGGAGTAAGAGTAGATGAAGAATGGAAAATAGGGTTCCTTTGTTTGGGGCTGCTTGGTAGTTATCATGAGGGTATAATTTCTGGAATGAAATAGAGCCAAAGGGCACCGTTAGCCCTTTAAACACAGCCGAGAGAGATCATTTTCCTTTGTTGCTCTATCATTACTATGGGATCGTGACATTTTCTCCTCACATGATTCAAAAACTGATCCTTACAGCTGCCTAGGCAGTCCTCCTAGCACAGAAAAAATGATTTTGAGACTGTGCACGACTCCACTACTTATTATACAGTGTACCCAGCTCTCACTTTGCTGCGCTAATGAATGTTAACGGATAATCCCTGGGGATCCGTTTCAGACATGAGTTTCAGCCTTTTCCTTCATCAGTTCAACTATGAGCACTGCTCACAAGAATGGGCACAATGAATGGAGCTGAGTTTAATTTCTTTCATTTCCCCTGCCATCACTCCTAATTGCCAAATTCAAAGGATATTTTCCCATGTTTTCATGATTCCCTGCTCATGCCACATTAAATTTTTTTAACTTTTTTTTTTTTTTTTTTTTTTTTTGAGAGACAGAGTCAGAGCATGAGTGGGGGCAGGGGCAGAGAGAGAGGGAGACACCAAATCTGAAGCAGGCTCCAAGCTCTGAGCTGTCAGCACAGAGCCCAACATGGGGCTCGAACCTGGGAACCCTAGATGACCTGAGCCAAAGTTGGATGCTTAACCCAGGCACCCCTTCCACCATGTTTAAAAAAATGGTGATTTTTTTTTTTTTTTTCCCAAAAGCCTCCTTCTTTCTGCCCTGGTCTTTTAGGACTTGTTAATTACTTAACTTCCCTTTTATCCTTCTGGCTGCTACGGCATCTGCTTTATCCATGTCACCTTGATCGATAGCTTCTAATGGTTGAGAATCCCAGGGACCCTTAAGCTCTTTGCTATTCTGCAGGAATTTGGACAACGGAATCACTTGCCATAGGTTCAGGGACTATCTATGACAGTCAGGTCTACTTGCCTGCATTTGTCTCCCACTCCATGTATCTCCTTGGTTTAGGCAGAGCTTGCCTTCTTCTCACCCAGGCCCTCCATGCTGCCTTCTGGTTGTCCAGAGTGCAGACTGCGGAACCCCATTCAGATCTCTCCTGGTTCCATTCTGTGCATTCAGCCTTTCCCTTCTCTAATTAGAGTCTTACCTATCATTGACTCTTATTTCCTCAGGGCCTTTCTCTTTCAAAGGCCAAGGGCATTCCTCATTAGACTGGCAGGTAGTCTGCATACCTGCAGGTTATGACATGGTCTCTACACCTTAGCTGTTCAGTGCCTGGTCCTTCCTCTGTCCACCTGGTCCCTGGCCTCTTTCTCCTATCTTGCTTCTTCCAGAACCAATTTAACTCTTATATGCTAACTTAGATTCGCTAGCATCAGGCTTATGTATACCGATTTACTTTGGCTCTCCTGGGTCCTCATGACTTCCTTATCAACCAGCTTCATTCGGCAACTAATTAGGAGGCTAGCACACTGGTTAGCAAAGTGTTTCCTGTTCATTGCTATTCTTAGTTGAGTCTGACCTGACTTGGGAAGATTTTTTTGTTTTTGTTTTTAAGTAGACTCCATGCCCAACATGGAGCTTTAACTCATGAACCCGAGATCAAGTTCAAGAGTTGCACGCTCCATCAACTAAACCAGCCAGGAGCCTCCTAATTTGGGAAGTTTTTGATGTTAATCTGAGGCAGTAATTCAGGGCCATCCCTAACCTCTTCCTTCTCAGCTTCTTCTCTGCCCAGGTCTAAGATCCATGGGTCATGGGTTTCATATTAAGATGGAATGGTAGCTATTGCCCATCAACATTCACAGTATTCCCCTTCTGAGTTCCCACTTGGTCTTAGAACTGTTCTAACTCAGTTCCCAAGGCAGCCACTAAAAGTTGAATAAAGTGGAGGGGCACCTTGGCGGCTCAGTCAGTCGAACGTCCAACTCTTGATTTTGACTCAGGTCGTGATCCTGGGGTCATGGGATAGAATCCTGCATTGGGTTCAGTGCTGAACACTGAGCATGGAGTCTGATTAAGATTATCTCTGTCTCTCCCTCTGCTCCTCCAGTGCACATGTGCACATTCTCTCTCTCTCTTTCTCAGAAGAAGAAGAAGAAGAAGAAGAAGAAGAAGAAGAAGAAGAAGAAG
>NW_024412406.1:14568597-14694666 GCF_014898765.1 Herpailurus yagouaroundi
AGAAGAAGAAGAAGAAGAAGAAGAAGAAGAAGAAGAAGAAGAAGAAGAAGTTAAATAAAGTTGAGATGAAATGGGATATCTCTGACCATATAGTCTTATCTCTCAGGGAATTTGGTGACAATATAAGAACCTTAGGAACCTTAGCAGCTCGATTATAAGGATATTGTGAGCAGAGAGCATTTTTGTCACTCCTCCGAGGCTTCCTGGATCTGGATATTTTACTTACCTGTGGATAGAGCTAACCCCTCATTTAAGCAATGCTACTTTATTGAAAGGCTTTGTTCTACATTGGGTTTATAGTTTATGCTGGTATCTAGTTTTCATAAGTAAAGAGATTCATGGTGGAATTTTATATTACACACATGTAACTGAATTCAAATATTCATACTCTGTACCACAATTCCCTCCCTTACCTGTCCATCCCTCTCCCACCCCTTTTTTACAATATGGCCCAGAAATGCAAGCCAATGTAGTTTGAACAAAAATTATTTGTTCCAGTGATGGGGAAAAACTGCTTAGTTGGACTTCCTAAAAGATGATTTTGGTATAGGGGCGCCTGGGTGGCTCAGTTGGTGGCCGACTTCGGCTCAGGTCATGATCTCGCGGTCCGTGAGTTCAAGCCCCGCGTCGGGCTGTGTGCTGACAGCTCAGAGCCTGGAGCCTGTTTCAGATTCTGTGTCTCCCTCTCTCTGACCTTCCCCAGTTCATGCTCTGTCTCTCCCTGTCTCAAAAATAAATAAACGTTAAAAAAAAATTAAAAAAAAAAAGATGATTTTGGTATATCCAAAACCAGGTATGCCAGTTTAGAGATGTAAAGGGTAATTTGACTACATGAGATTTTTTTTTTTTTTAAGATTTTGTTTTTAAGTAATCTCTACAACCCTGAGATCAAGTCACGTGCTCTTCTGACTGGGAAGTCAGGTGCCCCTGACTACATGAGATTTTTATCTAATACTATCTTCAGAATTTAACCTCACTCTACTGTTTTATTTATTCATTCAATAAATATTCCACTTCTACCATGTGTCAAGTCCTGGGTGAGGCACTGTGGACCCAAAGATACATTAGATGCAATCTTTGTCCTCAAGGAGCTTTCATTCTGGGAAGGGGAAATGGAGTGCAAACACAAGAGAAACTAAAGTATCATGCAAAGTATGTATAATACATGTTGATGGAATAAGGAGGGTGTGGTCAACCCTTTGTGGTTACTGGAAGAGTTGGTCAGAAAAGCTTCCGAGAGGAGGCGATGCTGATCTGTGTCTTAAAGGATGTCAATAGGTTAATTAAGTAGACAGTGGGGAGAAGAATAGTCTAGAAAGGACAAAACTACACAAGAGTTTAAAGAACTGCAAGTACAATACCTTAACATGGCTGTGACATGGGAGATACTGGTGTGTGGGAATATTGAGTTGCTGTTGAAACAGAACAAGGAGACTACTACATGGAGGACAACTTTATTCTTCACTCTCAGCAAACTGAAGTTTGTGGGGAGGCTGGAGTGGAGAGTGTGGCAAGAAGGGGCTTTTATTTTAGAGAGAAGTATCTAGCAGTACTGAAAAAGATTGGAGGGTGCAGCAGGAGAAGGGAAAGTTTAGGTAGTTACTGCCATGGCGCTGGAGAGATTAGGAGAACCTAGACAGAGGTAGCAGTAGGATGAAAGGAAATTTAATGACCAATAAGAGGTATTGAGGGTGCGGAGAGGTGTAGGGGTAATGCTGCTTGGGTGAGAGCAGGGGTTATGGAAGAGTAAAAACCAACCATAACTCTCAGGTGACTAGTTTAGTGGTGCTATAGAATGTATGTGTACCTCTCACCCCCAATTTATTTTTCTTCTTTTTTTATTAAAGTTTATTTATTTTGAGAGAGAAAGAGCCTGAGTGGAGGAGAGGCAGAGAGAAAAGGAGAGAGAGAGAATCTCAAGCAGATTGTATGCCAACAGTATGGAGCCTGACTCAGGGTTCCATCTCACAAACTGTGAGGTCATAACCTGAGGCACAATCAAGAATCAGACACTTAACCAGCTGAGCTACCAGGTGCCCCTCCCACCCTCAGTTATTCATATGTTGAAACCTAATGCTCCATGGGATGGTGTTAGGAGGCAGGGCCTTTGGGAGGTGATTATATCCTGAGGGTGGAGCCTTCATGAGTGAGATTAGTGCCCTTATGGAAGAGACCCCAGAGAGCCCTCTTGCTCCTTCCACCATATGAGGACACAATGAGAAGACAGCTTGTATGAACCAGGAAGTGGGCTCTCAACAGACACTGGATTTCCTGGTGCCTTGATCTTGGACTTTATAGCCTCCAGTGAGAAATAAATTTGTTGTTTATAAACCATTGGGTCTATGGTATAGGATTATAGCAGCCCAAATGGACTAAGATGGGGGTGATGTCTCCATTAATTGTAGACTGTTGTTCACTTTATAAAGGTGTCTTAGGAAGTGGCCTTAAGAGAGAATTTTATAAATAGAAGTTTTAAAAATTGGGGATTTTCTTTATTCAATCTGACAAATATTTATAGACCATCTATTTTAGGTGCTTGATATTTAGGTAGATGTAAAGCGGAAGGCTACAATCTCATTGTGGAGACAAGACAGACACACATAAGATTCTAAGACAGATTGTAAAGTGAGACACTCTGAGATTAATTACCAAAATTCAATGTACATTAAAGTATTTAAAATTGTTATGTACAGTAAAGGAACCATATAAAACCACGTAAAAATACCAACTGTAAAAAAAAGAAAACAACAAAAATCTCTGCCCACCTGTTGTAAACTCTTGGTAAATTCTGAGTCGTAGTGATAACACCAAGGAAATGATAGGTTTGTATTATTTTATAGAATAAAACAATTTTTATGCTGGAAAGGCTATTAAAGATCACTCAGGTCCAGTGATTCCCAACCATGGAAATCCAAGGAAAGAGAGGTGGTTATGATTTCTCTCTAAGCATTTAAATGGAAATTAAAGTCCTAGAATGTATTAGTGACTTTTGTTATCTAAATAATAGGGCCTACATAAGGCCTTAAAAAAATAAAAATGTAGGACAAACTTTACATGAAGCTATGGAAACAGAATGAACTATTTTGCTTAAAATAGAACACCTATATTTAGGAGCTTTTAGTCTGGCATGACCTTGACATTTAAATCAACTCAGTAGTTTTAAGACTGATTATAACCCCCATCCTCTACCCTTTGTCTCCAGACTATTCAGTGGGCTTAATAGCTCTGCCAGAGCAGAATAAAAATTGAATGTAAACAGTACGCTTCTACTGAAGGATTTTAAAACATTCATCCCTTGGTATCTCTGGCCAGCAACCTTTTGCGAGTGAGCCCTACTGGTAATCTACAATCATATTATTTGTGATCATTCCTACGGTTAAGGAAGAGATGGGCCAGTGCTGTGTTCCGCTCTGGGCTTAGGACCACTTACTAGCTGAGTGACTCATGACTTCAGCCTCACCTTGGGCCTCTGTCTCATCGTCTGTAATATGAAGAGATTATGTAGAATAGTGCTTTTCAACTTGGCTATACGATAGTCAACCGAGGAACTTTGAGAAAATACCATAACCCTATTTTCAGAGATCCCCATTTAGTTGGCCTATATGGGGCCCAGGCATTACTCTTTTGAAAAGCTCCCCAGTTGATTATAATGTGCAGCCAGGGTTGCCAATTCTATGGAAAGATGTAGGCTTGCTAAGTGACAGGCTTCGTGGGCCTTAAGCAATGCAGATACCATCTATAATAAAAAGAATATAAAACTACAAACACAAAATTAGATATGAAAAAGGATGTTTACTTAGAGTGAAAAAGAAATCACAACAAATTACAAGTTTTAAAAAGCTGGCAAGTTATCACAGACATAAAAATTAATCCAGAAAAATAAACTATCAGACATCCATTTTTGATACTTTTTTTTCTTTGTGGATAGTTTAGAAAAGTTTGTTTCAGTTTCATAATTCATCACGGGTAATGTTATATAAATTTTAGGACTGTTGTCAAATATGGGAAAATCTCTACTAAGATTCCATCATATGTGAGTTTTAAGGTTTGGCAGGATTTTCTGGCTTGGTGTGTGTGATGTTTAATTTTATGTGTCAGTTTGACTGGGCCGTTGGGCACCCAGACATTTGGCCAAACATTATTTCGGGTGTATCTGTTAGGGTGTTTCTGAGTGAGATTAAGGTTTGTATCAGTAGACTAAGTGATGCTGGCTGCTTTCTTCAATGTGGGTGGGCCTTATCCAATCAATGGAAGACCTAAGGGAAATCTTTCCACTTGACTATTTGAGCTGAGACATGGGTATTTTTTTTTTTTTTTTTTTTTTGCGTTTGGACTGAACTGAAAAATTGGCTCCTCTTGGGTCTTGAGTCTGCTGGCTTTCAGACTGGAACTTATCCACATTGGCTCTCCTCAGTTTCCAGCTTGCTGATTGTAGACATGGAGACTCTCAGCCTTCAGAGTTGCATGAGCCAATTCCTTATAATGAATCTTTTTCTCTGTAGATCTCCATGCCTGCCTGCCTGCCTATCTATCTATCTATCTATCTATCTATCTATCTAATTTCTTATTTTTTTCTGTTTCTCTGGAGAACTCTGACAAATATAGAATATGTCAAACCTTATTTCTTTAAAAAAGTTTTTTTATTGTTTATTTTTGAAGGAGAGGGAGACAAAATGTGACCAGCGGAGAGGCAGAGAGGGAGACATAGAATCTGAAGCAGGCTCCAGGCTCTGAGCTGTTGGCCCAGAGCCTGACGCAGAGCTCGAACTCACGAACCATGAGATTGTGACCTAAGCTGAAGTCAGATGCTTAACTGACTGAGCCACCCAGATGCCCCTCAAAACTTATTTCTTACCCCACTCTCTGTAACTTGGTGGGCATGATATCACAGTGTAACCTCTGGCACTATAATTTTTGGGTCCTGATTTTGAGTGAGTGGGTATAGTGTGCTTTATCTATATTCCTGGATGCTATCCTTGTTCTGAGATAGCTAGCCTCAGCGTAAACATGCATGGAGGCAACTGTGAATCAGAAAAGCATACAAAAGAAATGACTCCCCAGTCCTATTTCCCTTTAGTTGGATCCCACAAATGCCAATGCTAACAGATAAAAGAGGAAGTTAGATTGGGAAGAGACCAAAGTCTTCATGGATTGCAGCTAAAACATCTTACCTTTGCAAATTTTATAAAAATCTATGAACATGTGAACACGTGTATAGAGAGACCTTCTAGGATATCGTTAGGACTCAGGCAGGTGAGAGGCTTCTGAGGCTCCACTTCATTAGATTCATAGTTCACCTGTCTCTGAGGCCTGTCATTTCTTTAGGGTTCTTGTGCCCTGGTATGCCTGGGAATCTACAATGGGTTGGGGCATTGTGGGTACGAAAGTAACATTGCCATGATATGCTCAGTGGAATCTGAAAAGCTTGCAAGACGAAACAGCATGGTGTTCCTGGGAAGTGAGTGGGATGGCTGGAATGAGTGTATACAGCAGGATGTCATGACTTGTGGCTCTTTGATTCACCTCCCTCTTGGTCCTGGTGGACATGCGGTGTCATTTACAGATAAGATCACATTCACAAAATGGTTCCTAAGTTGTTTAAAGTAGTACAATTTAAATAATCCTCATTTCTTCTAATTTTCCCCTAAATATAAATTTTATGGGTACCTACAAAAATTAATATGTGAACACTAAAAATAAAAACTAAAATCACTCACCAATGCATCTATGAAGAGAATTCTGTTGCCTATAAGAACTAAGTCTGAACTCTGAGTAAGGTTTGGGATCTGGTCCAGAATTTTGTATTGGCAGAGCAAAGGTGCACAAACTCTAAATACTGTCTAAGACTATACAGTGGAATATATAGATTAAGACTTGATTTTAGGTCATGAGAATCTTAAAAAGAGGCCAATTCAACCAAAGGGGAAAACAGCAATGTCATTTTTTGAAGCATGCTTGTTTTATAAGAGACCTTCTAGGTATTGGGTCATGGCAGTGCTATTGCTTGGGAGACCAATTAACCGGAGACTTCTTATGAGGTTGATAGTTGTAAGATTTCTGGCAGGAATCCAGGTGGTTTGGGCTTTGCTCACTGTCAGGTATTTTGGCAATTTTCCTTCGAGCAGTAACGCCAGTTGGAGCGTGACTCCAATGAGGAATGTCTATCACTAAAGAGGATTGATTAAAAAGCAAAATTTCATAATGTCTCTGTCCTGATGAGTGTTTCAAAGTAGGATCTTTGGGACACTAAACATGGCTTCCAATATTGCCACTATTGCTCAAACTTTTTGTGCAATCTTTTGGAAAAAAGTTTCGTTCTAGTAGCACAAAGAACCATCTTATTCTTATAGTATCTTTCGAATGCCATCAATGGTGGATACTATCAGAATCTGGCATTGGATTATATCCTTTGGAGACAAGAAAGATTTTCAGAGCCAATAATGCAAATAAAGTGTCCAACCAAACCCACTAAGCTTCCCTGTTTGTTTGTTTTGTTTTGTTTTTGGTCAAAACTGTGTGTGGCTATAAAAGACATACATAGTTTTCTCCTGTGTTTGGCAGACTAGTTCTGAAGGTAATTTTGTGGCAGATACTGTGGTTTGGCTCACTCTTCTTGTATGCTTTCCTATATGGAAAGGACTAGGAAGCTACCATATACATTTCCTGGACTCTTTTGCATTTGGGAACCCGCCTGTGGTTGGTTTTGCCAAACAGGGAGATTGAACAAGGGTTGTGGTAGGAAGAGAGAGCCCCTGGGAGCAGTGGTTAGGCAGGGAGATGAGTTCTCCTTGCAAGGACAGGAGTGGAGGTATCTGGTTCTTCTGGGGGCAGTTCTGGCAAAGATTCAAGGTTCTGATCCCTAAAGTCAGAGGTGTGAAGTAACGTTAGGGGCAGCATTGGGATTCTGGCCAGGACATTCCCCTAGGCCTATTTCCAGATATTGTTTCTGGCTGTGTCATACCAAACTCTGTTTCCCTGACTCTCCTGGAGATTCCATAATGTGGCTAACACTCTCTAATAAATTCTTTACTACTTCAACTAGCAACACTGGATTTGGTTGTCTGACTAATACAAATTCCAAATGACCAATAAAATGCATTGTTGCAATAAGTATGGAGTCTCCCAAGTCAGCAATTTGAAGATAATAAAAAATTTGGTATTGGTTGAATTTTTCCAGGTTTTTTTTGTTTTGTTTTGTTTTTTGTTTTTTGTTTTTTTCAATTTATTTTGAGAGAGAGAGAGAGCATGAGCAGGGAGGGGCAGAGAGGGGGGCAGGGAGAGAGAGAATCTCCAGCAGGCTCCACATTGTCTGCCTGGAGCCTGATGCGGGGCTTGAACTCACAAACTGTGATATCGTGACCTGATCTGAAGTCGGATGCTTAGCCAAATGAGCCACCCAGGCACCCCTAATTTTTCCAATTTTCTAATTAGATTTCATATTTGGGGAGCTGTGTAGGTCCCCATTGTAGAACAATTTAAACAAAGATTTTGCCCTCTTACAGGGGAGTGTTCATTGTTATTCTACTTAAAATGCTTAGAAGTGGGATTTCTGTAGATTCTGTCTCAATAGTGGATGAGGGCAGAGGGAGTCTCTAATGATGCTTCACTAGAAATGATGAATCATGGATATTGGTTTGTACTCTTCCATAAGTTTGCCTTATATAAGTTGCTTTATGCATGTCTACTATATTTTCTCCATATAATTCACAAGGACCGCCCCCCCCCAAATTTCTATTATTTTTGTTTTCTTATTTGGTGTTCGTACTTAATGAATATAAGTAACAAATCTTCCATAAATGCTGCATGGCTGACTGACAGTGTTAGGTGTAGGGTCTTTGGGGAGGGCTATGAGGCAGTCTCTGAATTAAGAGCTATATATATGCCAGTCACAATGGAAGAGACTCAACTTTTGGGTCTTGTGGGCTAACTATCCATATCTGAAGTGATCACATCTCTGAGCTGGAAGAATTTGGAAATCATCTTGTTCAGTTCTATGTACAAAGTCTTTCTAACCACATCCTAGTTATGGAGTGTATTAGTTTTGCTAGGGCTGCTGTTGACAGAGTACCTTGGGGAACCTGGGTGGCTCAGTCGGTTAAGCACTGGACTTTTGGTTTTGGCTCAGGTCATGATCTCATGGTTTTGTGGCTTTGAGCCCCGTGCTGAGCTCCAGGGTTCTCTCTCCCTCTGCCCTCCTCCACTTGCTCTCTCTCTCTCTCTCTCTCTTTTGAAATAAATAAAACAAAAACAAAGTACTCAAACTGAGCGGCTTAAATAACAGAAATACATTGTCTAGGGGTCTGGATTACGGTGCTGGCGGTGTTGGTTCCTTCTGAGGGCTGTAAGGCAAGTCTCTTTTTAGGCCTCTCTCCTTTTGGTTGGTTCTTGGCTTGTGGCAGCCTGACACGATTTTTCACGTGGTGTTTTGTCTGTATGCATCTGTCTCCAAATTTCACCTTTTTATAGGAAATCAATCGTACTGGATCGCGGCCCATTTTAATGACTTCATTTTAATTTGATTACCTCTGTAAATACCCTATAGCCACATAAGGTCATATTCTGAGATGCTGGGTGCTAGGACTTCAACGTATAGTTTTTGGAGGGTGGGGCAAGGGGAGACACAATGCAACCAATAATATAGGGAATACATGAGTCAGGATTCTTTTGATCATAAGTAACAGAAACGCAGTTCAAATCAGTCTGTTAAAGGAGGGAATTTATTGCCTTACATAAAAGGGCAGGACAGAATGAATGCACTAACCTCACAGATAACTCAGTTTATACTATCGGGACTTTTTCTCTCTCTCTCTCCCTCACTCTGCACTGTGCATGGCCTCATTCTCTACTGCTGCAGGCTGGAATTCTCCATGTGGCATGGGACATGGCTTCAGGCAGTGCCAGACTTTCAACATTCCATTGTGGTGATGCAAAAGGAGAGATGGTCCTCAGCCTCAGTTTATGCAAGTCCAGGGAAGGATTCCAGTTGTCCTACTGGTCCCGTGCCTATGCTTGGAGCGTTCACTGTGGCCGGGAGACTGTGATTGTTCACCACATGTGACTATGCCTTGTCATGAGGCACATTCACCTCTAGTATCTGTAAGGTTCTTCTGTACTTTAAACAGAAACCTACCTACCATCCATATTTTCTAAATCCCCTTTTAACATTAAAGCTTTACATTTGTTTGTTTGTTTGTTTGTTTGTTTGTTTTTGAGAGAGAGAGAGAGAGAGGGAATGCAAGTGGGGAGGAGCTGAGAGAGGGGGAGAATCCCAAGTAGGCTCTGCACTGTTAGCCCAGAGCCCGATGCAAGGCTCGAACTCCTGAAACTGTGAGATCACGACCTGAGCCAAAATCAAGAGCCAGATGCTTAACCGACTGAGCCACCAAGGTGTCCCAAAGCTTTAAGTTTTTGGAAACAGAATCCAAGATCTTTCATTGTTTAAGCTTTTTCAGTCCTTTCCATCTTTAGCCCTTCCACTCCCCTGCCAGCACTTCCCTGCCCATTTCGTCCTCCCATTCAGTCCTTGCATGCTGGACACCCGTTTCTCCTTCCAGATCAACTCTTCACTTTCCTGCACTCTGTGCCTTGGAGGCTGACTTGTAGTATCGAGAGCTTCAGCAGGCTCCCTGGCTCTCAGCTTCCGATGGCTTCCAATCAGCCGGAGGTCAGAGGCTGGCAGAGGAGGGAGGACCCAAGGCTGGGTTTATTTCCCAGTTTTTTCTCTGCAGGGTCACTGTGGACTGACTTTGTCCATGCACTGAAGGCAACAGCTCCCATCTTGTGGCATTCTTTGTATCATTCTCTAACTAAATATATATATGTAATATATATATTATATATATAAATATTAATATATATATAATATATATAAATATTACTAAATATATATATAACTAAATATATAAAATATATATTATTAATATATATTATATATTTATATATAATTGAAGTATAATTGATGTACAGTGTATATTAGTTGCTGGTACAGTGTTACTTAGTTTCAGGTTTCATATATTTCATATGAAATATAATGATTCAATAATTCTATACATTATTACATTATTCAGTGCTCATCATGATAAGTGTATCTTAATCCCCTTTACCTATTTCCCCTCAGTCACTTCCCCCCAGCCACTCATCCCCTCTGGTAACCTCCAGCTTGTTCTCTGTGTTTAAGAGTTTTGTTGTTTTTTTTCCTCTCTTTTTTCTTTTTTGTTTCTTAAATTCCACATATGAGCGAACTAACATGGCATTTGTCTTTCTCTGACTTACTTATTTCACTTAACCTTATACCCTCAAGATCCATCCCTGTTGTTGCAAATGGCACAATCTCATTCATTTTTGTGACTGAGTAATGTTCCATAGTATATATACACCTCATCTTTTTTATCCATTCATCTATTGATGGATACTTGGGGTGCTTCTATATCTTGGCTGTTGTAAATAATGCTGCAATAAACATATTATTGAATAATAATAAACATATATTCAATTAGTGTTTTCATTTTTGGGGGGTAAATATCCAGTAGGGAATTACTGGATCATATGGTAACTTTGTCTCTAATTTTTTGAGGAGCCTCCATATGCCCAACTTTTGAAAGCTGTCTGTGCCCTGCTTCTTCCGGCCTGCTGTGGGAATAGTGTGGCATCCCATTGTTACCACCCTCAGGGTACTTCATATCCCTAACGGCTTCCCCATACTTTGCCAAATTTTGGTAAACAGTCCCATCAAACTAACCAATAGTGTTGGCAACTTTTTTCCCCAGGGAAACCCTGACTGTTAGAGGTCTTTCCCTCTACCTCCAAGTTCTAAATATAACTAGTTTCAGGTATTGAGAAAATATATGATGTAATCCATTCTAAAGTGTGAATGCCTAATAGCATAATTCCTCTAGCATGTTTTATTTGAAACAGAGTTGTGTAGACAAAATTAAGAGAATTTCAAACTGATTGATTGAGATATTTTTTTTCTGGAGCCCTCTAAATGAAAGGCACCTCTCCTGAGGATAAAACTGGCATCAGATAAAGGCATTTCTTAAACTTTTTAATAAATGTGGCCTGGCCGAAGGGAGGGGGCTGCATACCCCTGGGAGTCTAGGATGCCAGTAACCCTAAGTAACCTTAAGCAAGCATTGCATTTATTAAAAGGGTTGCTTATTTAAATAACATATGAGTTCTTCTTTCTATCCTATAATGTATCTCTATTTATCATATTATTTCCAAAATTTAATAAAGATGAATTTCTAGAAAGATGCACATGTTTATCATTTTGCTTTATTACTAGCAGGCAGCCCAGCGCTTCTGGGGACGCATAGCCCCAGTTTGAGAAGCCTGATGTGGGGAGAAACTGGATACACTGATAACGTTACCACTTGATTGTTAGGGGTTTGTCACTTTTTTCCAGATTTTTTCCAGGTCATTCCAGATGTTTATATACTTTTGGATCCTAGGGAGGTTCTAAGATTTGTGATAAACATTTCTTTCTCTTTTCTTTTCTTTCTTTTTTTTTTAGCATCTCTATTTTAGACACAGGTATACTATATTTCATTTCTTTTCCAATTTGGCACATCTATTTGACTTTCCTTCTTCTTTTAAATTGTTTACTTATGGATTACATTACTTTGATGTAAATTGCTTTTGTTTTTTAATATGTCCTAAATCACAGTATTTTTTTCCGGTCAATCATTGTAATGTTTCTGATGCATTAAAACACGCTTTATGAGACTACATCCTCTGATTGACAGGCACCATGGGTTTTTCCTCAAGTAATTTCCTTTTTTTTTAAATTTTTTTAATTTTTATTTTTGAGAGAGAGAGAGAGAGAGAGAGAGAGAGAGAGAGAGAGAGAGAATGGGGGAGGGGCAGGGAGAGAGGGGGACAGAAGATCCGAAGTAGGCTCTGTGCTGACAGTAGTGAGCCGAGATAGGGCTTGAACTCACAAATTGTGAGATTATGACCTGAGCCAAAGTCAGACGCTCAACCAACTGAGCCACCCAGGTGCCCCACAAGTAATTTCCTTTTAATTTATTCTGAGAAGTATATCATGAAAGGTTTTAACCACTTTTCCTTATTGTCAGAAATAGTTAAAATCCTGAAACTTTTTTTTTTAATCCTGAAACTTATTTAAGATTGAACTTTAAGGATGCCTTGGGGGCTCAGTTGGTTAAGTATCTGAGTCTTGATTTTGGCTTAAGTCATGATCTCACAATTCATGAGTTTGAGCCCTGGGTTGGGCTCTGTGCTAATAGTGTGGAGCCTGCTTAGGATTCTCTCTCTCCTTCTTTCTCTGCCCCTTCCCTGCTCATGTGCACTAATGCATGCGCTCCCCCCCACCCCGCACTTGCTCTCTCTCAAAAATAAATAAATAGACTTTAAAAAATAATGAATTTTAAAATAAGTTACTAGCTATTATAATTTTAAAATGTTTATCTTAAAAAAACAATTTTTGTATTAATTTTCTAGGGCTGCCATAACAAAGTGGCACAGACTATGTGGCTTAAACAAGAGGGATTTATTTTCTCATAGTTCTGAGGCTAGAAGTTGGAGATCAAGGTTGTCAGGATTATTTTCTTCTGAGGTCTCTCTCCTTGGTTTATAGGTGGCCATCTATGTGTTCCTGTTCCCTGTGTCCTCACTTGGTCTTCCCTTTGTGCTTGTCTGTGTCCAAACTTCCTCCTCCTCCTCTTCTTCTTTTTTTTATGTTTATTTATTTATTTTGAGAGAGAGAGCATGAGCAAGGGAGGGGTGGAGAGAGAGGAAGACAGAGAATCCCAAGCAGGCTTTGTGCTCTCAGCACAGAGCCCAATGGCGGGGATTGGACCCACGAAATTGTGAAATCATGACCTGCGCCAAAACTCAGTTTTTTTCCCATCGAAACGTGGATAACAGCATTCATTTTATCATGGAGTATGGAACATAGCACAATATCCCGCCCAAGTAAGCAATGTATAGGAACTGTAATATACATATAGGATCAATATGTAGGAACTGTAATTCCTATTGTGTGTTAGCTGCTGTTGGATACATGTTCATGTCAGTTTAGAGACCAAAGAGCTGAACTCAGGTTGAGTAACATCCCCGCTATCTCACAGCCAGTCAATGGCCTGGCCAAATTTTAAGTAGGTTTGTCTGCCTCCAGGATCTCACGCTAATTGTGTAACAAAAGGTCTGGGATGGATCTGGGTTTACATTGTCTCCACTGCTGATCAGCCATGTGGCTCTGGCCGAATTACCTAGTCTCTCTCTCAACCCTTTGCTTCCTCTATGAAATGGGGATAGTGATATCCGCCTGCTTCTATTTTTGTTTTTGTTTTTGTTTTTTTTAAATTGAAGTATAGTTGACGCATAATGTTGCATTAGTTTTGGGTGTAAAGATGTCTACCTTTTAGAGCTGTGAGGAACAAGACCATATATTTCAAGCTGCTGTACAAAGTAAAACCGTCACTGTCCCATGTCATTCCTCATTGACTTTGCCACCCTCTGCAGGTGAAGCTTTAGGAAAATCACTTTCCTTGGAAAGTTCCTTGAAACTTCCCTTGAAAGAAGTTCCTTCATCTTCGAGATTGGGGTAGGGGTGGCAGGACAGGAATTGGCCTAAATCAAGAGATCTCAAACTAAGAGGCTCATACAGGCCAGGCAGGTAACTGAGGGCCTAGAACCCAATATGGCAAATGGCAAATATCTAGAATGCAGAAATCTGGATCTTTCATCTGAAACATGTCAAGTTTAGAATAGTTTTGGGATCGAACTCTGAAAACTGAAATATATATGTGTGTGTGTGTGTGTAATATATATGTGTGTGTAAAGCCCACATACACACACATATATATGTAGGCTTTATCATCAGCCTGGTTTGGCCATAGGTTTGTAAATTTTTGGCTACACAGTTCCCAAGATCCCTCCAATCTGGTGTCACGGATCCCATGTCATAAAACAACAGCGGTCTAATTCCTGGTCCTTACTTATTGGAACCCAAGGTCATGGTTTTGCCCGTACTATCCTAGTTGCTTTGGGAGTGGTCTTTCTACCTACAGTCTCTTTCCCACTCCAGTCCCACCCACCACTTCCTGAGAAATTCATCTTCATAAAGTTCTGCTTAATCCTGTCACTGCTTTGCTTAGAAACCTTCAATGACTTTATGTGGTCTATGGAATAGAGGCTATCCTTCTTAGTTGGCAGTGACCAGCTTTCCTTTCTTACTTCCTATTTATCCCCCTCATGTGTTCTGGATTCCACAACAATACCACCAGTGCCCAAAAGTGTTCTTTCTTTCTTTTTTAATATTTATTTTTTTTTGAGAGAGAGAGAGCGTGAGCGAGTGCGAGTGGGGGAGGAGCAGAGAGAGAGGGAGACACAGAATCTGAAGCGTGCTCCAGGCTCAGAGCTGTTGGCACAGAGCCTGACACAGGGCTCGAACCCATGAACTGTGAGATCATGACCTGAGGTAAAGTCCAGCACTTAACCAACTGAGCCACCCAGGTGCTCCAAAAGTGTCCCTTTTTTAATCTCCCTCTTCAAGGGCTGCTCTGTCTCAGAGGCCAGTGCACGCACACATGTGCAAATTCTGCTTATGCTTCAGGGTTCAAAGCAGACCCTTCATCGTGCATGCAGTGTTTCCCTCCTGGGCCTTGCACTTAGAGGAAATCAGATCTTTGTCTTCAAACTGCAGGAGACAGATAAGCTCCTGTCTTGGTGGCATATAAGGGAGCTAATTTTGTTAGGTTTTTGATAGTTTGGATTACTTTGCTTATTCTCAGTTTTGCTTTCTTGTTATGTGTGTAAAATATATTAATGAAAAGACATTTTCTAAGACTAGTAAAAATTGTCTTCAGGGTTTCAGACTTTTCTTCCCAAAGATATTTTTCTTTAGGGAAGACTGAAGAAGGATGAACATAATATGGAGAGAAAATGCATATTTTCGCTTACCTGTATTATTTCTCCTTAAAGCATATTTCAGTTTCTTCTCTGGGGCTTAAAATTCATCCTGGGTCCAAAATGAGCTAACTCTCACAATAGTTCTTTTCTGCTTGAAAAATCACATTTTTCCTCTGGTGTGAAATTTCACAAAGAAAGCCAACTGAAAGAAGGGCAAAAGATTGCCACTGTATATGATGAAGTTTTAGGGCGATGGACGGTTCATGGGATCCAGAGCCGGTGACTGAGAAAAAATTCTTGAAAATGTCTTTGGTGCAAAAAGGTGATTTTATTAAAGCATGGGGACCAGGGCCGGAAGAGCCACACTGCTATTGTTGGGGGGTGGGAGATAAAGTCTAGAGGGAGTTTCCAAAGAGACTTTCACATGCTAAACACTTACTGGAGGCCTAGCCATTGTCAAGCTAAGGTTGTTACTCGCCCCCCCCCCCCCCCCCAGCAGGGCATTACCATTAAGACAGTAGGAAGTTCCTGGACTTTAGGCTATGACGGGATTGCCTTTTTCTGGTAAACTGGTGGAGACTCTTATCAGTTTAACCTTTTTTTTTTTTTTTGTCTTTTCCTGTTTTGGGACAGCCTGGAGTGTCCAAGGAATATCATACATGTCCCACTGCGGGGGGGGGGGGGGTTTGCTGTTAGCCTGCATTTTGCCCTCAGCTTACCCCATGCTCCCTTATCATATACATGGGCATTTGTCAGGTCATTCCTCAGTTTAGGCAAACTAAACTTAGCCTCTAATAGCTCTAATTTCCTCAAAGGGAAAGATAGACAATTCATTTGTCATTTAAATCCCATTCCTTGATGGCAGGTTTTGTGATCCCCCAAATGGATTACTAAAGCCTTTAAAATCACTTCCCTGATGGCCTGAGTGGTACGTTATACTCATATTGGGTCATTTTGTCTTCATTAGTTACAATAAGACAAACGGAGCAGTTGTCAGAGTATCACAGCCAAAGGGAATGGAGCCTAGAAGTCGGCCAAAAAAAAGCCCCTGTGCACACATGCCAAAGCCAATAAAAAAATAATATAGCACTTCAACCTGGACTTTTGGAGTTTATTCGCAATCAGATAATTATCAAAAATATCACTGACGACAACAAAAAAAGGCAGAGAAGAGAGAAGGGGACTTGAGTGAGCTCTTGGAAAGCTCTTTCAGAGTGTCTTTCCAGTAAGGAAAGGAGGTTTGAGCGCTGAGCTCCTGATCATCCCACACAGCCCTTTCCATTTCTGTGTTTTTAGTTAAAGAAGTGTACCATGGGCGTTTGTGACTCAGGATCTCAGGAAGCTAGGTTCGATTTCGCCTCTCTTTTGCAAGACTGGCTGTGAGAGGAGGCCGGTTTACTCACCACAAGCGGCTGGTCAGGTATTTCTTAGCTTTACGATGGAATGCACTGGAGGTGGGGGTGGGGAGCAGTCTTCCGAGGGATGGGCTTTATGGTGTCTTGTCCGTGATGCTCATGCGCCCTCCTTCCAGAGAAGGAATGTGGGGAAGGTTGGGAGGAGTCATGAGTTGGGAATGAAACCACAGCTAGTAACTGGACAGTTGGGCAGCCCTGTAAAACCATGAGGCCTACTCATTATAGAGATCAGGCCTTGATGGGTGATTCGTTTTGTAGTTTTACTCAAAAGCAATAGCATGCTTCATCCTTTTTTTTTTTTTAATTTAAATTTATTTTTATTTATTTTGAGAGAGAGCGAGAGTGAGGGAGGGGGAGAGAGAGAGAGAGAGAGAGACTCCCAAGCAGGCTCCGCTCTGTCAGTGCAGAGCCCAAAATGGGCTCAGTTCCACAACCGTGAGTTCATGACCTGAGCCAAAATCCAACGCTTAATCGACTGAGCCACCCAGTCGCCCTGAGACATGCCTCATCTTAATCAACGATGACTTCCTAAGATGTATGTAAAGCACATTTCCAAGCAAACACAGCTAGGTAGCCAGAAGCATAGTCTTGGAATGTGGCTGGTCTGGCTTTGGATCTCCACACTTTCTATGCCTAAAGATTTAGGGTAAGTTGACGATCATTTTGAGCCTCAGCTCTCTTTTCTAAAATGGAATTGATAATCTAAACTGAGGAGTGAAGATGAAAGAATGTACATAAAGTAGGTAATCAGCCCTAATATGGTAAATAAGAGGGATCATTATTGTTGAGCTTTTCCTAAATTTGTGAGTAGGGGTGGTGGTACCGATGAGGAAAGGGTACCCACAGTTGAAAGATGAAAAAGGAAGCAAAACAAACATAAACAACCAAATACCGGATCCTAAAGGGCATGTGATGTTTTATCAGTCTGATCATAATTTCCCAGATAGGAACGAATCCTAGAGAAGTGTGCGGCCTGCATGAAAGAAAAGATGCGGATTCCCTGCCCTCTGACAACCAGAGAGGAAAAAAGGCGGTTAAGATGAATGCGGGAGACAGCAATACAGATCTGTAACAATGCCTGACGTTTGTTAGGTTCCAAGAACTTCTTGGAAGGAAGCATTTTGCCGATGTTCTGTCATTTACTGCTTACAACAACCCCGTGAGATAGATTCTGTGATTAACCCCAGCCTGAAAACTGAGGCAGAGAGGTTTAGTAAATTACCCAAGGCCATACCGGCATAAAGGGCAGAGCCAGAATGAAACTGAGGCAGTTGGGCAACAGAGCCCTCTTTTTCTCTCTTTCATCATTGAGGCATGTGTCATAGTCTAATTGGAAGCATTTTTTCCTTCTGAGTGGTGCATAAAACAATGGTGCCTTCTAGAATTGGGGCGTCATGTTGTGATGACATATGTATAAGTGACACCCATGTGCTCACCACAAAGATGAAGTAGTGTTAGTTTGCCACAGATGACAACAGACCTTCGGAAGGGGGTGGGGAAGCCAGGGAGGATGCCGCTGTCCAGGAGCCAGCCTCCCTTTTGCTAACAGCAGGACTTACATACACCACAGATTGTTTATAACCGTCAGTGCTTCAGGTCTTTCATTTATTATCATTATTTTAAAGTTCATTTATTTGTTTTGAGAGAGACAGAGAGAGCAAGAGCAGGGGAGTGGCAGAGAGAGAGAGGGGGAGAGAGGGAATCCCAAGCAGGCTCATGCTGTCAGCATACAGCCTGACGTGGGGCTCGAACTCATGAACAGTGAGATCCTGACCTGAGTGGAAACCAAGAGTCGGCCACTTATCTGACTTGAGCCACCCAGGCACCCCTCACTTACTATTTTTTATAACTTTATTTTCTTGGTAAGAACACCTTACAATGAGACCAACCCTCAACAAAATTTTAAGCGTATAATATATTATTGCTGAGTATAGATACCATGTCATACAGCAGATCTCCAGGTCTTTTATAAAATTTTTTTTTAAACATTTATTTGTTTTTGAGAGACAGAGCACGAGCAGGGGAGGGGCAGAGAGAGAGAGAGGGAGACACAGAATCTGAAGCAGGCTCCAGGCTTCGAGCTGTCAGCACAGAGCCCAACACGGGTCACGAACCCACGAACTGTGAGATCGTGACCTGAGCCAAAGTTGGACACTCAACCAACTGAGCCACCCACGCACCCCTGCAGGTCTTTTAGATAAGTGTAAAGAACTGAGAGAACGTGCTGCCATTCTACCTGCTTTGAAGGGGAGCTTCAAGAGTGTGTCACTGCAGTGAGGGTGTTGTTTTATATTATCTTGTGTTAATTATTCTTCTGTGCTCTGGGATATGATCACCTCCTTCAGGTCACCGCTGGAATATGGATCTTTCCAATCATTTAGGGGAAAAAAAATGTCCTTAGATAGGGAATGGAAACGAGAAAGGAGGAAGGAGAGAGGAATTCTAGCCTTCTCTTGGCATTGCTCTCTGGATCTCGACTTTGACAAGTTTACCGATTGTTCAAGGTCATCCCTAACATAGTTCCTAAAGAGACTTCTGCTTTAGAAAGGCGAGTTGAGAGCTAGGCAGAGGGGCCTCCAATTGTGGATGAGTGAGCCATAATTTAAAAAACCACCTATCTGCTGTATTAATCTTAGCTTAGTGTAGGACAGAGAAATCACTCTGGGCTTTTGGCAGAAAGAGACTCACTACAGAAAGATACATGCTTAGAAAATCTCTGGAAGGGCCAGACAAATGATCTCTAGATTGGATGACCAGGAATGACTCTTGGAACACTGTAGATCTTTCCTGCTAGGGAAACTGGTTTATCTGCCACAATCTGGGGGAGGAAGCAGTGGGGTTAGAAATCAAAGACCTTCCCTGGTGTATTCGCTTCAGGAGACCCAGTGCTACGACTGCCTTTCAACACCCAGAAGCTGGAGTTTGGACAAATGAATACTGAAGCAGAAAAACAATATGTCTCCCTGACCTGCTTGCTGGCATAAGACAGCCAAAAAGCTGGCCTGTGACTCATCCCACCTTCCCAAACCCACAGGAGTGCTTCATTTCTCATCCAGAACCACCTGATCAGCAAGGGAGTCTGGGGGATGTGGTTTTTTTTTTTTTTTTTTTTTTTTTTTTTTTTTTTTTTTTTTTTTTTAAAGCTTTCTAGACTCTGTCATTCAAGAAGAAACAAATGTAGGGGCTGCACATTGAATGTCAATCAAGCATATCTAACACAGTTTCATTTCATTTTATGCTTTGTATTTATTTTCCTTTTTTAGTTCAGGCCTTGACCCAACTTGTACTATAGATTATAAGGAAAGCTAATATCTGAGTCAGAATGTTAAAATTGGGTGGTGCCTGTCGGGAACTGTGTAGGGTTGAGGATGTAACCCTGCTTCCAAGCTAACAAGGGAGCCTGCTACTGTTTCATGGGTGCTAGGGAGAAGAGACTCCAGAATCAGACAAAGGACGTTGTTACTGATGGCAAAAGCAGCAGGCAGTGTCTGTATGATGTTTGTTCACTTCCCCATGCCCACTAAATCCCCCCAGGTGATGCAGCGTCCTGTACCTGCAGTGGGTTGCCTTACAGGAGAGGAGCATTGAGCTTGGGGGCTGCACCGAAGCAGAAGCAAGCCTGGTTTGTCCAGGGCAAGATGTTAGCTCATCCCTCAAGGTTGCTGGCTGCAGACACACACTGAGAAATGGCCTGGGCCTTGCCTTCTTGGCCTACCCACAAAGAATGTGCAGAGATGCTTAGGGCCCATGGCAGATCACCTCTTCTTACCTCCTTCCTCCCCCTTCCTGTCCAACTTCCTTCCTTTTCCAGGCCCAGGAGCCAGTGGTGGTAAATATGAATATCTTTCAAGGGAATGTGAATCTTTGGAGATAGATGTCTCCTGTTCACAAGGAATTTTCTCCTCATTACTAGCCTTAGATTATCTGGCTTACTTTTATTAAGGGAGGTGGCAGGTTCTAGAAGGTCCTGACTGATAGAGTCTTGTCTCCTTGTCCTCGCTGTGTCCCAGAGGTGCAGCCAAATTGCTTGGCTCCTTTAGAGGGTGACCATGCGTCCAAGTGTTCAGGGGACTGTGGCCTCTTGGGCCATGGGACTAGCAGTGCTAAAGCTCACGCAGTTGGTCAGATACTCCTTCAGCACTTGCAAACCACAGGGCTGGAGTGACTGGGTGCATTCTCTGGACCCCAGGGCCAAATCTGTTTCTCTTTTGTTTTACCCAGCTTGAAATTTCCTTCTAAGTGAGGCTGTAAATGCCAAGTCCTGTTAAGAGTTTACTTTTTAATCTTATAGTTAACAACATTGTATTGTATGTTTGAAGTTGCTAAGGGAGTAGATCTGAAAAGTTCTCATCACGAGAAAAAAATTTGTGACCATGTGTGGTGATGGATATTAACCAGACTTATCGTTGCAATTAGTTCACAATAGATACATATATCAAACACCTAAAAAGCATCATGTCAAGGATATCTCAATAAAAATAAAACTAAGTTAAAAAAAATAAAAACAATTTGAGGAAATCAGTTATATCATAAATTACTTTTTGGGGGCACCTGGGTGGCTCAGGGGGTTAAGCGTCTGACTTTGCCTCAGGTCATGATCTCACAGTTAGTGAGTTTGAGCCCCTTGTCCTGCTCTGTGCTGACAGCTCAGAGCCTGGAGCCTGCTTTGGATTCTGTGTCTCCCTGTCTCTCCCTGCTACTCCCCTACTTGTGCTTTCTCTCTCTCTCTCCCCCTCTCTCTCACAAAAACAAATAAAAACAAAACAAATTCCTTTTTGGAACTAAGAATAGAGATGTAATTTAAATATGTCACAGAGGCTAACACTCTCGATACCTCTTTAGGGTCTGTGAATAAAGCTGTGTTTCAATATTGAAAAAAAAAGTTAACTTAAACATACAATTTGTCCCCTCTGAAGCAACCAGTGTCTAATTCAGTTATAGCAACTGTGAATTATATTTTAAGCCCAGAAAATATTCTGCACCAAAATCCAGTTCTTCACGTGTCTGGGAGACTTCTGAAGTGAGCCTTTTTTCAGGAAGGAGAGAAGAGAGTGAAGAACAAGTTCCCTCTCACTTTCCTTGTTCCATTCTCCAGAGTAGCCAGATTTTAAGCCCATGGAATGCAGTAGGTGATTCCAAAGGCTACCTTCTTATTATATGAAGGCCGGGAAAGGAGCAATTTATGTGTAAGTTACACTGATTAATGACTTAGAAGAAGCATTAGCAACCTGGAAATTCGAAGAGAGTTTATCCCAATATACCTAACAAGGTACATATTCTGGTTTAGGCAGCTGTACTCACTTATATTGTGTGAAATAAGCCACGGCTGTAGCAGAATCCCATGATGTGAATCCATTTCTTTCTATGAATCTGACAATTAGGGCTGATGGAGACACGCCTGGCCTTTTCCAAGGTCACACAACTATGGAAGAGAAAGCAAAAGAAGTGTCTCTTGCTAATGTTTTCTTCTTGTTTCCGGTATGGGTAGCTAATTGGGCCTTTTTCGATTCTGTCTGTAAATCATGATCTTTCTATGAGGGGCAATAAAAAAAATCTATAGGTTCTTAGAGTTGTTGCTAGTTTAACTACAGTAATGGACCATGAATAAACACAGCATGTTCCAGGGACATGATTATTTGACTTTCAGCAGGGAAGCCGTCTGTTGGCACCTAATGCAACAGATTGAATTTGCTGGAGAAAAACTGACGTCTGGGGCTGGGGCTGAAATGAGGGAATGGGCCAAAGAGCTTAGAAGGATGTAATAGGAGGCAGATCGATTCTGTTTGGATCCAGACTAAGCTCCGAGGAGTATTTAGGTGCAAGAAGTGATGCACGCTTTTGCCTACATTACCAGCAGTAGGAGACTACAATTTGGGCCGGGGTGGAGCTGGAGTCATACTGCTTGTTTGTGGAAAAGAAACAGTGGGCTTGATGGAGATCTCAGGAGGAGGGCATAGTGGCAGGGGATGAGGAAAGGAGTATCTTTGCCCCGTTTGTTTGGTCAGTCTGGAAGCTACCAGAAGATCAGTGTTGCCTCATCATGGGCATCAAGCACACACTAACTGCTCTTTGGTGTCAGCTGGCCTATTTTGTTCTCCAAGGATTGGCTGTGAATGGTAGTTATTGGACTAAAGTAAGATAATTAACAGATGCAAGGTGCACCGAAAGGTCAAGCTGCTGTACAATTATGAGAGATCTTCCAGTCAGGGTTAAGAGGATGGGCTTTAGGAACACATGGGTTCCACAGACCAGCTGTGCGCCCTCACCGAGTTACTTAATCTCTCTGCACCTTACTCATCAGGTCTGTAAAGTGGAGACCGTATTCTCATTGGAAACGGCCAAGGGTCAATGAAGTGGCTCTGGCATGGCAGGAATGGCGAGCATAGTCGTGGCAGTTGTAGAAGGACAATCCCCTTCCTTCTTTAGATCACCATCTCCCTCTCTTGAAGCTCAGCTTGAAGTAGGTGTCCTCCTGCTTGCTACAGTGAATGGACTCTTCTCAGTTAACCTATCTGACTTCTCTTCAGGTTTCCATGCATCTAATAACTCCCTTCTTAAGAATTTTCTGCTGCTATGGCTTCTGTGACTTCTCTGATTCTTCACCCACCTCCATTGATTCTAATCTCCCTCCTCAGCTTTTTCCCTCTCCGTCTCTTAGACTGTGGTCTTAGACAGGGCCCTGTCCTTAGCCTTCCTCTCTGCAGTCTGCCTGGTCTTCCTTATTCACCTGATTGTCACCTTTGGGCTGATGACTGTTAATTCACGTCTCCAGTCCAAACTCCCTGTGTATCATATGTCAAAATGGCTTATGGGACATGTATACCTGCCTGGCGAAATCAATGCGTCTGAAAGGAGAACCATCTTTCCCTCAAGAGCACACGTCTCCTCCTGTGTTTTGGTTGGATGTCTACTACCCAGTCAGTCCCGTATGAAACTTGAGAGACATCTTACATTGGACCGTTTTCTCATCTTCCAGAGTACATTGACTTCCAGGTATGGCCACTTCCACCTTCTCACTGTATAGTTAATCAGTTCCTCCTCTCCATGTCCCTGTCACCACCTCATCCCATTTTGTCTAGAGATTGCTTCCTAACTTGTCTCAGTGCCCTCAACGTGGCCTCGATTCACCCACCACTGCCAGAACACCTTTCTGGTGAGCGACTCAGAGCATCACTGGCCCTTCACAGCAGACAGCTCACAAGCCGTGAAGCCTCTTGCTGACCTTCTCCACGCTGCAACCCTTGCGGTCCTTCCTCGGCCCCATCCCTGCGATCTCCCTGCAACTCCTCTACCTATTAACTTGTAGC
Source organism: Herpailurus yagouaroundi (assembly GCF_014898765.1). NCBI lineage: Eukaryota > Metazoa > Chordata > Mammalia > Carnivora > Felidae > Herpailurus > Herpailurus yagouaroundi. The sequence continues at coordinate 14,592,194 of NW_024412406.1, forward strand.
ACCATGCCCCATGCTGTTGCACACGCCTTTCCTTCTGCCTGGAAATGATGGCGGAGTTAAGTGAATGGATATTAGGTTCTTCGGTGGCATCCTGTAAGGAGCTCGCCTCGTTGTTTTAGGCTACTTAGGGGGTATTTCTTCCACAATACAGAGGTTTCCTCAGTCCAGGGATCCTGTCCTGTTCATCTTTGGTCCCCACAACCTACTCTGGTCTCTAGACATTGTGGGTGCCCACGACGCGGAGCAAACGGACAGAAATAATTTCTTTATTCAGAATGGGCTCCCTGGCTCAGCAGCTCACTTTTTTGGAGACCTGCCCCCTCAGGGCTTCAGTGCTCCTCCGCCTCCCGTCCTGGCCGGGCGGGTGAAGGGCGGCGGGTGGCCCGCTGCCTCCGGGCCCGGGCTGGGCGGCCGCCCGCGCGCCTGCGCCCTCTGCTGCTCCGCTCCGGGCGCGTCTCTGTGCGCCTGTGTCTGGAGAGGGAGGCTTGGGTGACAGGCGAGGGGTGGGGGGTAAGAGTTCAGCCCGACTCACAGTCTCATTCACTGATTTCTCCGCGGCTGGACCGAAGCTGCCTCCCCAGGCGTCTCCCCACTACTCCCGCGCCTCCACAGCTCCCACTTCCCGCCGCTCCGCTCTCAGCCAGACATTCTGACCGACACTCACCAGTGAGTAGCGGCGGCTGGTGCGCCCGGGCAGCGCGGCGAGCCGTCCTCCCGCGGGCTGTGTGTGCGTGTGTGTGTGTGTGTACGCGCAGGGGTGTCCCAGGGATTCCACGCCGGCCCCGAGAGCTCCCGGCTGGGGAGCGTGCGTCCCTCCGCGCGGGCGCTGCGGGGTGGGTGCCCGCGCGGGCAGGGGCTCGGCCGCCGCCGAGCGCCGAGGGAGTTTGCCGGGATTCCCCGGGCCGGCGCGCGGCCGCCGGTGGGGTTCCCCGGGACGGCGCCCGGGCGAGGAGGCGGCGGGGAAGCCCGGGCTGCGAGCGGCCGGGAGGCCGGGAATCTGGGAGCCCGTCCGGCCCGGCGGAGCCGAGGGAGCCGCCGGAGCGGCCGCCCCTGGCCGCCCAGCCTCCCCGCCTTTCTCCCTTACCCGTCCTCCTTTCTTCTCTCAGCAGCATCACACAAACCCGAAATGAAACCCAACGCGGCGAAGTCCGGCTCTCCTCTCCCACCTGGTGCACATCACCCCGGGCGGGAGCACTGAAGTGGGAGTCCCCGAGATGGGGGGCGGGGGCTTACCCCGGGGACACACCTGTTTTCGGCTCTCGCTGAATTCAAGCCGGATGCGGGAGCGCGCGAGGGGCTCCGATATCCACGCCTGTGTGTGTGTGTGTGTGTGTGTGTGTGTGTGCGTGAGGGGTCTCTCTGCGTGTCTGTGTGTGTGGTGTGTGTGTGCGCGCGCGCTCGCGCACGCACCCCGGGTCCACGCGCGCAGGGTGCGCTCGATGTAAACAGCATACCTCTCCCGCGGCCTCCTGGCGCCAAGACTGCTCGGTGGGCTCCCAGCGAGCTCTGTGACAGCGAGCGTGCCGGCATCTCTTTGTTTGGCTGTTGCTTCCCCACCCCTCCGCAAAGCAAACTGATTTTCGGTTTCGCGTGACACTGCGCGCTGGGACTTAGTGTGGGCCGCAGCCTCAAATGCCCCTGGTATTTGAAATTGAATAGTTCTTTCGGTCTGGGGGGTTATTTTTAGTGTCGGGAGTAAAGAGGCTAGCGCGTTGACCTTTTTGCGGCTGCTTTGGGCTTTGCATACGTGCCCCTGATGGAGCAGACGGATTCGCATCCAGTCGCGCACACGTGCCTGCGCACAAGTGTGTACACACATTTCTACACACGCAGCTTTCCCCTTTTTTTAAAAAAAAAATCGGTACTGGGAATGTACTGTTTGTAAGGAAACACACACACACACACACACACACACACACCCCAAAAAAACTTTCCTTTGTTCTTTTGGGCATTTTCTATTTTGAGTAATGGAGTAGGAGTACCAAAAGGTTGCAATTAGTTCAGCCGAATAAAAGACACTGCCTCTGAGTCACGGCTGCCAGGTTGATAATTATTAACATATAAAAGCAGATGCTCTGTTTAAGGCAAAAGGGGCGGGGCGGGGGCAGGTCCATGGTAGACAATGAGGGAGGGTCTCTGCCGACCGCCTGCTGCTTATTGTTCGGGCACTAGAGGCTGCAGCCTGCAGCCGCTTCCTCCTCCAGGGCTTCGCTCCCCGCTCGTGCCTCGGTCCCATTTGGGACCGTCCGCGTCACCCAGCGCTGGCCCCCGGGGCGGCGGGACGCCAGCCCCAGCCGCAGCCGCCCTTCGCTGACCGCCCTCTCTCTGCTTTGCAGGTTGGCATCTTTGCGCCCGAGGGTGTCGCAAGCGGAGGCGGCGAGGACAGGGCGCCTCCGGCCCAGCCAGCCGGGCGGTATGCGGCGCGGGCAACAGCGCTAAGCGCCCCCACGCTGGGCACGGGGCGTACTCGCTCCAGGCGGCGGGCCGAGCGGCGGCGGCGGAGGGGATGCGCCCGGGACGTGCAAGGCTCCTACCGCGAGCTACCGCCCCGAGGTGGACCCCCAGCAGGGCTCAACGCAGGACCGCGCGGACCCCTGCCCCCCGGGGCACGCGGCTGCGGAGCCTCGGGGCCTCATCTGCGGTCAGGATGCCCTGGGTGCCTCCCTGCTGGTGAGGATGCCCTGCTGCGCGGCTCTGCACCCCCGGCCCCGGTCCCTGGTAGGCACGACTGAGAGGGCCAGACTTCGGCCCCTGGTGCCGGTGGATGAAAAGCGCTGGAGTCCCTGAGTGCGACCAGCGATCGAATCTGAATTCTAAGAGCCATGGACGAAGGCACTGGGCAGCAGCCCCAGGCGGGAGAGCAGCTGGAAGCGCAAGCCACAGTAGGAGCTGTCCAAGAGAAGTGCGAACCAGAGACCTTTAGGTCCAAGAGTTTACCCGTCCTGAACAGCGTCTCCTGCCGGCCAGACCTCAGTCCTGCGAGTACAGGCGCAAAGGCAGCTTTTGGCTGTACAGATTCTTTGGGCCGTCAGGAGTCGAAACAGGGCCCAAGCGGGTTGGCCCCCAGTCCCTCTGCTCCGTCCACTTCGGCAGAGATGGCAGGGCTCATGGAATGTAACCACAGGGTGGAAGTCAGCAAAGCCGTGTCGGTGTCCTCCACGCTGGCCACGCTCCAGGGGAGAAGGTGCCTCTATGTGGTCCTCACCGATTCCCGTTGCTTCCTGGTTTGCATGTGTTTCCTGACCTTCATCCAGGCGTTGATGGTCTCCGGCTACTTGAGCAGTGTCATCACCACCATCGAAAGGCGCTACAGTCTGAAGAGTTCTGAGTCGGGGCTACTGGTCAGCTGCTTTGACATTGGGAGCCTGGTGGTGGTGGTGTTCGTCAGCTACTTTGGCGGCCGGGGTCGGAGGCCCCTGTGGCTGGCCGTCGGTGGACTTTTCATTGCCATCGGGGCTGTCCTCTTTGCTTTACCTCACTTCATCTCGCCTCCCTACCAGATCCAAGAGTTGAATGCCTCGGCCTCCAACGACGGCCTGTGTCAGAATGGCAACTCCACGGCCACCTCGGAGCCTCCCGCCTGCCTGAAGGACTCAGGAGGAAATAATCACTGGGTCTATGTGGCTTTATTCATTTGCGCACAGATTCTCATCGGAATGGGTTCCACACCTATTTATACCTTGGGACCAACCTACTTGGACGACAATGTCAAGAAAGAAAACGCATCCTTGTACCTAGGTAAGACTTTCCTGTCCTCTCAGATAAACTTGAACTCAACAATCAAAAGGAAACACTTTTTCACATTTCCCAGGAGATTTTATACACACACACACACACACACACACACACACACACACATACACATGACACAAAATATATATATGTATAGAATCTCATCATATATACCTCACTATACATATAAATATATATATATATATACTGTATCTATAATGTCATTGTATATATTACGTGTATATTTTCAGCATTAAGCTTCAGTGTATTTTATATTTTTGTGTGTTAGCCTTACGGTGATGTGTTTTAGTTTGGAAGAGAATCAAATAGAGAAGTCCTTGAGCTAATCGTCAGACTCACACTTCACACTCTTTCCCCAAGTAATGCAAACTTTTAACTTTGGGGTTGTGCTTCTTTCTCTTGCTGTCTGCCTTTGGAAAAGCCCGAATTGATCAAGTTTATTTGCTAATGGCTGTTCTTCTAGAAAGGTCAGGAACGAATAGAAGTACCTGGTGTGGAGTGAAGCTTTGGATTATTTACTGCTTTCATCCCCTGCTGCTTTTCATTCTTGTCCTCCACAGCAGGGCTAATGGAGCACCCAGACTACATACAAGATGCTTTACTGCCTCCGTACCTGTATTCCTTACGTATATCACCTGCATCACTATCTAAAAACAAAACTCGAGTGATACCAAATGACTAAATTATCTCTATGCGGAAGCAAGATCGCACGTTGCTATTTTTGTTGCTGGTTCAAGACCCTTAAGTACATGAACTTGGGAACAGATGGCTCTTGGATTTGGTGATTTGACCTGCAAGAATCAGCTCCTGTGACAGGGATGCTGGGGTTAAATAGAGGGTGCTCATATGAGGCCAGGCAGCCACTGCAGCAGGTAGGAGAATGTAGTTCCTAGAAATCTGTGTGGTTGTCAGCACCTCCCTCTACCAGCTGCCCCTTCAAAATTGAACTTTTAAGGGATGGATTTAAACCCTTGAAAAGGATGAATAGCAGTCATGCTACATGGGATCTCTGTTTTTCTATGTTTCTATACTGGGGTCCAACTAAAAGAAGATAAAGAATTGTACTTTATTTAAAAAAAAAAAACAACAGTAGATAAGCAAATACCAGCTACATTTACCATTTTATTAGCCATGTGTTGATAGGATCTTTGGTGTGGGAATAACAAGGTTTCAAAGGACGGTGAGAATGATACCCCATTAAGAGGGCTATGATCTTTTCTCAACACAATTGCTATCCCCAGAATATGTTGTAGAGGGTGTCTGAGCAATGTGTGGTCCCCAATAACTGGTTCAAATGCATTAGGACAAGAGTTTTATAATTTATTTGTATTATCAAATGCAAAGGAAGGAAATTTTCATTCAGAGAAGAGAGGACTAGCTTGCTTGTTACTTTGTCTCCTTATCTTCTAACATTTATTATGACAAATTTTCAAACATATAGAACAGGTGAAACAGTACAGTGGGCCCCAATATTTCCACCACCTAGACTCAATAATTGTTCATTGTGTCAGATTTGCTTTATCAACCTGCGTGTGTAAGTATTATGTAATATATTTTCTGGATGGGGGTGGGGAGCTAAGCCCTTTTAAAGTAATTGTAGACATCACTAAGTTTCAGTGTGTATCTTATAAAAATAAAGACTTTTTTTGACATCTGTGCAGGAACTTTAACCTGCCGAGTTCATAATCATTCCCTAATATCATCAAATATCCAGTCCATATTAAAATTTCTTCAGTTGCCCCCTCATTGTCTTTGATAACTGTATTTTTCAAACCAGAAGCCAATCAAGATTCTCATGCATTGCATTTGTCCACTAACCTTGTTAGTGGTTTTATAAGCTAGAACAGTGCCTCAACGTTTTTTTCTTTTTTCATCATATAGACTTTTTGAAGGGACAAGGCTAGTTGATTTGCGGGATGTTCTACATTCTAGATTTATCTGATTATTTCCTTGTGGGGTTGCTTACCTTGTCTTCCACCCCGAATATTTCTCATAGGCTGGAAGTTCAGTCTAAAGATGTAAATAGATTCAGACACAACACTCTTGGTCAGACTACTTCAAGGCAATGCGGTGTGTTTTACGTTACATGGATCTGGCCATTCATTAGTGATGTTACGTTTAATCACTTGGTTGAGTGGGTGATTGCTAGGTCTTTCCATTGTAAACATGTACTTCTCCCTTGGAAAATAATAAGTAATCTTTAGAAAGATAACCTGACTCTGTAAATATCCCAATTGTTATTCTTATTTTTGCCGATCGTTGCCTCCGTTTACTTAGAACTCCCTTCTACCCCACTTCTTGGATACTGTTCACACAAATTTGCTTCATCAAAAACACAGGCAGGGCCCTACACAAAGGGAGAACATCCACTAGTAAGAGCCCTACGATTTAACTTTTCTGGTTGTGGTTATACACTGAGAAGAAAAACAGCAAGTTTTTCCCAAAGTGCTACTTTGGGGAAAACCAAAAATGAGACAGAGTCCCAGCCCCTGAAGAGCTTTCAGGGTAATAAAGAAATAGTGCCCATTTGACATAGGGGTGTGAAGTGACCCGTGCAAGGGGAGGAAAAATGGTATTTGCTTATTCCTCCTTCTATTCCTCTTCGCCCCCCTCTACTTCCTCCTCCCTTTCCTCCTCCTCCTCTTCTTTTGAAAAAACCTTGATGAAGGCCTTAGGACACATTCTTTGGGAAACTGGAGAATTCTGTTGTATTAAGTGGATCTCAGCAAAAGCTACAGTGGTTTGAGTGCCAGGAATCTTACATGTACTATTTTGCTTAATGTTGTCAGTGACCTCCTGAGATGGGATTGTTTTCCCTATTTCATGGATGGGGACACTGAAGCTCAGAGAGTTTGAATGACTTGCTTAAGGGCTTCAAACCCACCCCTCTCTGACCAGAGAGCCCTTGGGCTTCCCTCCTCACTGCGTGTTTTCTGGCAAGAGGCTCTGAGAGCCAACTGAAAGAAAGCAAAGGATGTGCCGTGTCCATAAGAGCCCTGAACATGGTGCAGAAGGAAGCTGAATTGGCCCACAGTTCCTCAGAACAAGAGCCGTCGTAAATCTTTAAAAAAAATTTTTTTTAATGTTTATTTATTTTTGACAGAGAGAGAGAGCCTGAGCAGGGGAGGGGCAGAGAGAGAGGGAGACACAGAATCTGAAGCAGGCTCCAGGCTCTGAGCTGTCAGCACAGAGCCTGACGTGGGGCTCGAACCCACAGACCGCGAGATCATGACCTGAGCTGAAGTCGGACGCTCGACTGACTGAGCCCCGCAGGCGCCCCGTCTTAAACCTTTTAAAGCAGGTTTTGTAGGTAACCTCTGTGTCAATTCAAATAAGAGAGGCCACTATATTCCTAGACGTGAGAGGTGTTAACCTAGTATGATGTGGGATTGTTTCTAATAAATAACTCTTTCAATATCTTTGTTATTTTTTGCAAAACTGTTCTATATTACCTTTTTCACTGTCCACTCCTTTCTTAGTCTTTCTGTCCATCTTTCTGACTTCTCATTACAACCATAGAAGGAAAAATAAATGCAGGTAGCAAGTTTGTAATTGCGGGCATGAACAGATACTGAATTAACATTAAAACCATTGAAACGGAACGTAAATGTATGTCTTAATCTTGTGGATGTTTGATGTTAGCATTCTGGCAGTTTTAACCGTAGGACAGTTGTGGTCGTAGATGAGCTACGGTGGACTTTATACCCACTAAGTGCCCCAACTCCTTCTGCAGGGAGAGAGGTTTAGTGTTGACCTGGGGCGCAGAGAAAGCTTTGTGGCTATTAAGAAGCGAGGTTAGTAACTAGACCATGAGTTGAAATTGTATCTCACGAAGAGAGAGGAAATGTGGTCCTTTGGGGGCAAGAAACTAGTGAACTAACAGTGCAATGAGAAAGAATGGCTAACAGGTAGGAAAAGGGAAAAGGGGATGCATTTCTAGAATCGAAAGCCACAACTCTCATTGGGGGATATTCAGGATAAGTAATAATAGGCATGGGTTGGCCGCTGGCCAAGCGGTGTGGGTGCAGCATTCACGTCCTTGGTGTGTGAGCCTTGACTTCACACCACAGAGAAGGTGCGGGGTTGGCACAGTGCCTTAGAAAGGTCTATATTTTAGTCTGGCTCTACCGGTGACTGGTGGTGAGACTTCAGACAAATCCCTTAACGTCTCCCAGCCTCTGTTTCCGCACGAGGATTAGTACATTTGTTTCCCTCACTGTAATATTTTGAGGACCAAATGGGATTACATGTGTGCAAGCATTCTGCCAACTGTAAGAGGCAGCACTCCGCTCTGCTAAAGTGGAATTCAAACTCATCCTACAGAGTGGGCAGAGTGAGGAGTGAGAGATATTTTACGCTTTCTGAGTATGAAAACCCTTCACCAGATCTTTTTACAGTTAGACAAAAGGAAAGAAACAGTGTGTAGGCAATTAAAACATTGTATAGGAAATCACTTCTTGGAAACATTGTACATGTACCTTTGATCAGCATTTCAGCAACGTTATACTCGTTATACTCGGGAGTAAAGGAGTTTTCTGCGAACCCAAGGTTTTATTACCAGAGCTTTCTGTATGTCATCCTTTGATGACCATCTTTCTTGAGTGTGTGAACATTTATGCAGTGGATATTTGTGCCTCGTGTAATGTAACAGAAGCTCTTCTGAAGTTTGAGGGGGCTCTGTGGTGTCCCGGTTTTACTATTGTGGCTCTTCATTTGCCCACATAGACTGGCAGGACATTTGGTGAACATGAGCTGGTCCGAGGACATACTCAGAAGGAATATTATTTTATTTATTTATTTATTTATTTATTTTGAGATAGAGGGAGAGAGAGAGTGCAGGCGCATGTTCGGGCACCCACGCAGGGTGGGGAGGGATCAGAAGTTGAGAGAGAAAGAATCCCAAGCAGGTACATGCTCAACACAGAGCCCAACATGGGGCTTGATCCCATGGCCCTGGGATCATGACCTGAGCCAAAGTCAAGAGTGGGACGCTTAACCAGTCGAGTGACCCAGGTGCCCCTCAGAAGTAATATTATTATCTTAAAATAAATAGCTGGTGGCTTCTTCCTTTTTTTCCTTTTTTCACATTTCCTCAGTCTTTTAAAAGTACAGTGAGATTGAAATCAGTTGAGTTCTACTTCATCAAGGTTTTATAGTAATATAAACATTATGTATATGTGTATGTATATGTGTGTGTATATATATTTTTGCTCTTTTTCTGAGATAAAGTGCTCTTTCCAAGTATGAGAACCCTTCATCGTTTTTTTTTTTTAATTTTTTTTTCAACATTTATTTATTTTTGCGACAGAGAGAGACAGAGCATGAACGGGGGAGGGGCAGAGAGAGAGGGAGACACAGAATCAGAAACAGGCTCCAGGCTCTGAGCCATCAGCCCAGAGCCTGACGTGGGGCTCGAACTCCCGGACCGCGAGATCGTGACCTGTCTGAAGTCGGACGCTTAACTGACTGCGCCACCCAGGCGCCCCCCCCTTTTTTTTTTTTATAATTGGGAAAGAGAAGGTACTTCTTAGAAACATTGTATAGAAAAATCTTCATTAGTTTTTAGCAACGTTGTATACAACAGTCTGTATCTGGGGCACCCTGGGTGGCTCAGTTGGTTAAGCATCCTACTCTTGGTTTCGTCTCAGGTCATGATCTCATGGTTCGTGAGATCAAGCCCTGCATCGGGCCTGCTTGGGATTCTCTCTCCCTCCCTCTCTCTCTCTCTCTCTCTCTCTCCCCCTCTCCCTGCCCCTCCCCTGCATGCTCTCTTTCTCTCTCTCTCAAAATAAATAAAACATTAAAAAAAGAGAACAATCTGTGTCTCAATGTAAAGGATTTTATTTATAGTAATAAAAACAATGAAATGTACAAAGACATATGTTTCAGTTCAGTGTTCCCAAAACTGTATAACCAAAGTGTATCTGTGGCTTTGGCAAGTTAGGGGTTTATTTATCTTGAGCAACAACCCAGCTTCCTCTCTTCTTGCCCGGCTCCTAGCAATGGGTGCTACACCTGAGGCACTGCATGCCTGTTCCTCACAAGGAGAAAGTGGAGGAGGAAGCACCTGTTTACTCTTAAGGATGTCTTCTTGGCCAGTTGGAGTCTCCTGGCCTCTTCCAGCTAACATGATTTTGGGGAAGGCAAAGTTTTAGGTTCCCAGTCTGTATGGGAGAGGAAGGCAAGTAAAATGAAGGTGGAGCAAATACGGAGTGACTTCTAGTTGTAGAAGTCTTCCACACCGGCTATGTTTTTCTTTTTTATCTCAGTAGCCAGAAAATTTAGGACATTTTTTTTTTCTTTTTACTGGCCAGTATTAATAACCTACCCTAAGTAGTTTATAGCATTGTTTTTCCTGACTTTTTGGATGGGATTTTGAAAGGATCCAATAAATAGCACCCTTTCCCTCACTTGACTTCTGAGGTAGTTGAGAAATAAGTCAAAGGCCAAAATATCACCTTTTTAAAGGGATAGAAATGAGATTGAAGAATGTAGCTCATATCTTTGTGCAAATGGACTTTGTAATTATGCCACCATTAAACAGACTTACTCATCCAGCCACAGGCAATGCTGGAGCTTAACACTGTAGCAGCCTTGGGTCTCCCCATGTGGGGTGGGGCCCTGGCTGGGGACAGCATAGCTAAGACTTAGGCCAAGAGGGAGCAGGGCAGAATTTTTACTCCCTACCTGCGTGCTAACTCCCAAGAGACAAAAAGGAGGAGTTGAGCTGAACATCTTGGTTTATTTTAAGATTCATCAATCACATTAATCTGCTGCTGCTTTCCTAGGGAGGAACGGTGCTGGGGCAAGGGGGGAGCCAACAAAGGAAAGATCATGTGGAATATATATTCTCTTTTAATTCTAACTCATGTTTTATTCTGCTTTAATTTTGCTTGTCTTGTTTACAATGTGTTCATCTTTGAAAGCCTCATAAAATCCTTTTGGGAAGTAGACTCTGTATAAATCATGAATACATAAAAAAAATAATCTGCACTGAAAACTATGAGGGAGAATGACGCTGAGGGATTTGAGGAAATGATGATCCAGGACCTAGAGAAATAACCCAGATGGATGCAGGGCAGAGAGTGAGAACGACGTGGCATCTGTGGTCTGTGGCAGCGTCTTGTTGGGATGTCAGTGAGTTTTACATATACCTGGGGCAGTTAGTCTGTGTCAGAACACGTATGTCTTCTCTACCCTTAGCGATTACTGAATTTATATCAGCTGCGTGCTGGTCACTTGTGGCCTCTAAGACAAACTAGTCAGTCTAAGATGTTGAGAAACAAACTTCATATTCTAACTGATAAGTAAAAGGGTTTGCTTCCTCGCTGGGGAAAAGACAGTTCAGTGCACCTTGATTTATTCAGCTCACCCGCAAAGAGAACAGCCTTTTTAGTAGTATTTATGCTACGTTTTTCAAGCATGATTTATTCCATCTCTCCCTTCCCAGTGCTATGAATTCTGTTATGTACACAGTATGAAACAGCCCTTCTGAAACTTTTAAAACGTGTGAATCGCCAGGGTGTCTTTTAAAAAATGCAGATTCTGCTTCTGTAAGTCCGCGGTGAGGCCTGGGATTCTGCATTTCTAACAGACTCGCAGGTGAGGTGAGTGCTGCTGGTCTGAGGACCGTATTTGGAGCAGTAGGGGTCCACAGATCTTTGGTTCGCTTCCCCCACATCCCCCGAGGGAAGTTGCTGTCTGGGCTTGGGGGTGGAGCCCCTGTACTGAAGTTCCGTGTCGTCAAGAACCCTCCCATCTCTTACTCATTTGTGAAAGCAAGATGTCAGTTTTGGATATTTCATAAGCTGTGGCTCCTGTTTTGAATTCCACAGTTGTGTGACATGTTCACTGCTGAGTTCAGTAAGAGAAAGTGACCTTAAACAAATGTTGTTCATCTTGACATTCACCAAAGGAAGTATCACTTTGTTTATCTCATTCTTCACCCTGAAGGCTCCGTGCTGACGGGTTTCTCTCGGTTGGTGGAACTCTGTCTGTCAGAGGTGCGTTTGTGTGCTCGCCTTATGAGGTCCCTTGGTTGGGGAAAAGCATACAGAGCCATGTACTTGGCTCTGCTTTTTTCTTTCTAAACAATCTAGAAAATTTAATAGTGAATTGGGAGTTTGATAATAGATAAATGTGACATCTGGGTATATTGGAAATGGTTTTGAAGAATGAAGATCAGAAGTTTTTCCTTTGCAAAGGGTGATCAGACAGAAAAGGGCGTGACTGGACTGGCTGATTGAGTTCTCTCCCATAGTAATTGTCAAGTCAGTATGTGTTCTGGAGATCATCTCGTTTATTTCTTTTTTTAAGGTTTATTTACTTATTCTGAGAGAGAATGCACGTGACCCACATGACCCAGCAGTCCAACGTCCGGGTATATATATCCAAAAGAGTTAAAAGCAGGGTCTAAAGACATATCTGAACACTCATGTTGATAGCAGCATCACTCATAATAGCCAAGAAGAGGAAGCAATCCAAGTGTCCATCAACATATGAATGGATAAACAAAATGTATATGCATATAATGGGATATTATTTGGCTTTAAAAGGAAGGGAAATCCTGATACATTCATCTACAACATGGATGAATCTCTTTTTTTTTTTTAATTTAATTTTTTATTTTTTTAAATTTACATCCAAATTAGTTAGCATATAGTGAAACAATGATTTCAGGAGTAGATTCCTTGGTGCCCCTTACCCATTTAGCCCATCCCCCCTCCCACACCCCCTCCCGTAACCCTCAGTTTGTTCTCCATATTAATGAGTCTCTTATGCTTTGTCCCCCTCCCCGTTTTTATATTATTTTTGTTTCCCTTCCCTTATGTTCATCTGGTTTGCCTCTTAAAGCCGTCCTATGAGTGAAGTCATATGATGTTTGTCTTTCTCTAATTTCACATAGCACAATACCCTCCAGTTCCATCCACGTAGTTGCAAATGGCAAGATTTCATTCTTTTTGATTGCTGAGTAATGCTCCATTGTATATATATATACCACATCTTCTTTATCCATTCATCCATCAATGGACATTTGGGCTCTTCCCATACTGTGGCTATTGTTGGTAGTGCTGCTATAAACATGGGGGTGCATGTGTCCCTTGGAAACAGCACACCTGTATCCCTTGCATAAATGCCTAGTAGTGCAATTGCTGGGTCGTAGGGTAGTTCTATTTTTAGTTTTTTGAGGAACCTCCATACTGTTTTCCAGAGTGGCTGCACCAGCTTGCATTCCCATGAATCTCTTTTTTTAATGTTTCTTTCTTTTGAGAGAGAGAGAGAGAGAGAGAGAGAGAGAGAATGGGGGAAGGGCAGAGAGAGAGGGAGACAGAGGATCCTAAGCAGGCCCTGTGCTGACACCAGAGAGCCCCATGTGTGGCTCTAACTCATGAACTGTGAAATTGTGACCTGAGCCCAAGTCAGACACTTAACCGACTGAGCCACTCAGGTGTCCAAACATGGATGAATCTTGAAGACATTGTGCTAAGTGAAATGTGACAGTCAGAAACAGACAATACTGTTTGAATGCACTTATACAAGGTATCTAAAATAGTCAAATTCATAGAAACAGAAAGTAGAATTGTGGTTGTCAGGGTGTGGGGGGAAGGGGGACCGGGGAGTTGGTGTTTAATGGGTATAGACTTTCAGTTTTGCTTGATAAAAATTTCTGAAGACCTATTGCACAACAATATACTTCACAGTATTGAACTGTGTGCTTGAAAATGGTTATTGAGGTAAAAAAATTAAAGGGTTTCCCCAAGTCATACAGCCAATTTGTTTTGAGTCTGAGTTGATCTATAGATTATAAACCAATCTGTATTTTAAAAAATCTACTACAAAAATGGAAATTCTGGGAATTTCAAGTCCTTGGATGGTAGAATTCTTTTTTCCTAGCCCATGCAACATTCTAACATGTGTTGGTTCGAGTGTCTATACTTCAGCTATGAGAATTTTTTTCAAGTGTGTGTGAGTTTCAAGTCATTTCTTATGGGTGTAATTAAGAAAAAAAAAAGGAATAGGGATTTTGTACAAGAAAAATGGAGTAAAAAATGGATTTTACAGTAAGCATTTTAGGGAGGAAGTCTTCGGTGAGAAAAGGTGAAGAGACATACATGGGCATTTGGATTGTTCTGTTGTGTCTTTTTGGAGAAAGAGACTGGAATATTTGAAATTGGAGAATTTGGGTCCATGTCCACATATTGTGCTGTGCTGGGTGCTCCCGAAAGAAGTAGTGCTTTCACCTTGTGTTTTCCATCTCCCTGTTCTAGAGAAAAAGAGATGGGGGTTTCATAGCTGCCTGGTCCTCCTCCTCCAAAACCATTCACAGTAATCTGGGGTGCCATGTTCTGAATCTCAGTTCCTTTATGGAAAATTTGTAGGTTATAGGTCATTCTGAAACAGTGGTTCTCAAGCAGGGTGATTGCTTCCCTCCCCCCAACCACCCAACTGGGTAATGTCTGGAATCTTTTTTTAATTGTCACAGCTTGGATGGGTATTTTAGTGGTATTTTGGCTAGTGTTGCTGCTAAGCATCCTACAGTGCACAGGACGCCCTCCCCCCCATCCCCAGAGATTTGTCAATGGTGATGCTCTAAACTTTGTTTAATCTTAAGCATCCAGAAATGCCCAGATGGCTCAGTCAGTTAAGCATCTGGCTCTTAATTTCAGCTCAGGTCACCATCTCACGGTTCGTGAGTTCGAGCCCCACATCGGGCTCTGTTCTAACAGTCCTTGGGATTCTCTCTCTCCCTCTCTCTGCTTTTCCTCTCTTTCTCTGTCTCTCTCAAAATAAATCAACTTTAATTTTTTTAAATGTTTATTCATTTTTAAAACAAATTTTTTAATGTTTATTTATTTTTGAGACATAGAGAGACAGAGCATGAACAGGAGAGGGGCAGAGAGAGAGGGAGACACAGAATCTGAAACAGGCTCCAGGCTCTGAGCTGTCAGCACAGAGCCCAACGCAGGGCTTGAACTCACGGACCGTGAGATCAATGTTTATTCATTTTTGAGAGACAGAGAGAGACAGAGCATGAGCGGGGGAGGGGCAGAGAAACAGGGAGACACAGAATGTGAAGCAGGCTCCAGGCTCTCAGCTGTTAGCACAGAGCCTGACATGGGGCTTGAACTGACAAACCATGAGATCATGACCTGAGCTGAAGTTGGACCAAGCCATCCAGGTGCCCCTAAATAAATAAACTTAAAAAAAAAAAAACCTTACGCATCCAAATTACTCTATATCTTATATTTTTTTAATGTCTTGGAACTATAAGTGGAAATCTCTAGGTCATAGAATCAGAAAGCATTGAACATTTGGATGGAGGAGATCCAGGTAAAACATGTCTTTGTAAATAGAAAGGGTTTCTAGCAAGCAAGGGATAGGAAATGCAAATTCATTGTGCATTACTCATTGCTACATCTTGCTCAGTAAATATAGTATTTCTACTATCTTATGTTATTATTAGAATATAGGAGATAATATGCCATAGTATATTATTTTCAGTGGATATAAAAATATGTAGGGTTTCATGATTTTTATTGTGACTCCACTTCCCAGCTTAAAAGGTTTTTAATCATAGAGATTTTCTGGACCATCTTTAGAGTCGGGAATACTGAAACTCTTGAAAAGGGAATGGTGTGTGTGTGTGTGTGTGTGTGTGTGTGTGTGTGTGTGTGTGTATACTAAAGTAGTGGAATGCCATTTGCTTCTGATATCTGACTTTGGTTTAGTGGTTGTGGCTTTAGTAAAGAAAACATTGAGACAAGGAATTCTGGAGAACTGTAAAGTGATTAATCAGCTTTTGAAAGCATAGCTCACCAAATAATTGGACCTCAAGAGAAGATGTAGGATAGATTTAATGAGGGGTTATAAGACCTAAATTTTTTCTTAAAATAAATGAATGCTAAATTAACTAAAAAAAAAAAAAAACAAACAACAACCTTGGATACAGTTTCATTGTGGGATCTAACAAGGATTATTTTTAACAGCAAATATATTTTTTTAATGTTTATTTACTTGTTTTGAGAGAGAGAGAGAGAGAGAGACAGAGAGAGTGTGAGTGGGGTAGAGATAGAGAGAGAGGGACACAGAGAATCCCAAGCAGGCTCAATGTGGGGGTCAATCTCATGAACCATGAGATCATGACCTGAGCTGAAATCAAGAGTTGGATGCTTAACCGACTGAGCCACCCAGGTACCCCAACAGCAGATATTTTTGAGAGTTTAATATATACCAGCCATTGTGCTAAATGCTTTATCATCTTATTTTATTCTCAGAACAACTCTACATGGTAGCTACTTTTCTTCTTTTCTATTGTGGCAAAAAATACTGAAGACTAAATTTACCATCAACAATATTTAAGAGTATAGGTTGGTAGTGTTGAGGATATTCACACTGTTGTGCAGTAGATCTCTAGATCTTTTTCATCTTGTAACACTGAAATTCCATATCCATTAAACACTAATGCTCCCTCCCTTTGTTCTTGGCAGCCCCCTTTCTACTTTCTGTGTAAACTGTATTGACTACTGTAGGTACTTCATATGAGTGGAATCACACAGTATTTGTTCTTTTGTGACTGGCTTGTTTGGCTTAGCAAAACGTCTTTGAGGTCCATTCATATTGCAAATGGCAAGATCCCATTCTTTTTCATGGCTGAGTAATATTCCATTGTATACATATACCGTATTTTCTTTATCCATTCATCTTTTCATGGATACTGGGATTGCGTCCACTTCTTGACTATTGTAAATAGTGCTGCTGTGAATATATCTCTTTGAGATAGATTTTGCTTTCAATTCTTTTGGAAACATACCCAGAAATGGGATTGCTAAATCACATGATAACTCTATTTTTAATTTTTTGAGGGTCCTCCATACTATTTTCCATAATGACTGCACCATTTTACACTCCCACCAACAGTGCATGAGGGTTTCAACTTCTCTATATACTTTCACAATCACTTATTTTCTGTTCTTTTGATTAGTGGTCATTTTGATGGGTGTGAGTTGATATCTTATTGTAGTTTTGATTTGCATTTCCTTGATAGTTAGGGACACCAAACATCTTCTTATATGCATATTGGCCATTTACATACTTTCTTTGAAGAAATGTCTAAATTGTTTGCCATTTTTTAATTGGATTATTTTTTGTCGTCATTGACTTCTAGAATTTTCTTCTATATTCTGGATATAAACCCCTTATCAGATATATGATTTACAATTATTTTGTCCCCTTCTGTGGGTTGGCTTTTCACCCTGTTGATTGTTTCCTTTCATGTGTAGAAGTTTTAATGTTTGGTATAGTTTCATTAGTCTATTTTTGATTTTATTGCCTATGCTCTTGAGGTCATATCCAAGAAATCATTGTCAAATCCAGTGTTCCAAACCTTTCTCCCTATGTTTTCTTTTAGGTGTTTTTAATAGTTTTATATCTTATGTGTAGGTCTTTAATTTGGGTTAATTTTTGCATATAGTGTAAAGTCAGGGTCTACCTTCCTTCTTTTGAATGTGGACATTCAATACTATTTGTTGAGCAGGGTCTCCTTTCCCTATTGTGTAGTTTTGGTTCCCTTGTCAAAAATTGACAGCTCTTTTTCTATTTTTATATTATATGTATATTTTATATTACATATATATGTAGGTATAAAATGTGTATGTATAAGTTATACAACTATTATATATATATACATATATATATATGTATATATATATATATATATATATATATATATACACACACACACACATACACAGACACACACATACACACAGGTGCCCCTACCCTAAATAATAAACTTTAAAAAAATCTTAAGGATCCAAATTACTCTATATCTTGTATTTTTTTTTTTTTTATGTCTTGGAACTATAAGTGGAAATCTCTAGGTCATAGAATCAGAAAGCATTGAACATTTGGATGGAGGAGATCCAGGTAAAACATGTCTTTGTAAATAGAAAGGGTTTCTAGCAAGCAAGGGATAGGAAATGCAAATTCATTGTGCATTACTCATTGCTACATCTTGCTCAGTAAATATCATAGTATTTATACTATCTTATGTTATTATTGGAATATAGGAGATAATATGCCATACATATTATAGTTGAGGAAATTGAGATTGACTAATACACTCAAGGCCATCTCAAAAGTGGCAAAACCAGCACCCAAGATCATCATCCAGAGTCTGAACTCTAAGCATCAGCATTATGGAAAGAGGATGGGAGGGAAAAGTTTATAAATTTCTGGTGTGGTTTTGGCTGAGTTTTCTTTCTTTCTTTTTTTTTTTAATTTTTTAAAGTTGTGTTTATTTATTTTGAGAGAGACAGAGACAACATGAGTGGGGGTGGAGCAGAGAGAGAGGGAGAGAGAGAATCTCAAGCAGGCTCTGCTCTACCCGCACAGAGCCCGATGCCAGGCTCGAACTCATGAAAATGTGAGATCGTCACCTGATCTGAAACCAAGAGCCAGACACTCAACCGACTGAACACCCAGACACCCCTTGGCTGATTTTCTTAGTCTTTCTTACCTATAAAGGAGATGAGGAGGTAAGGCTAGTGGTTTCTTAGATTCTTATCACCTCTTAAGTTATCCAGTTCTGTGCCTTCTCTGTGTGGCTTGATATAGTCTTGTTCTGGAACTTTGTACTCAGATCTTGAGAGAAGTTATACTCTGTTCTGTTTTCCCTTAAGCCATTAGAAGCTAGTCTTGGGCCCTTCCTCCAACCTCTGGTGCCTTGACAATCACCATGTGACAGCTGTCCTTGGGAAGTCAAATATTCCTTAAAAAAAATTAAAAAAAAATTTTTTTTTTCAACGTTTTTTATTTATTTTTGGGACAGAGAGAGACAGAGCATGAATGGGGGAGGGGCAGAGAGAGAGGGAGACACAGAATCGGAAACAGGCTCCAGGCTCTGAGCCATCAGCCCAGAGCCCGACGCGGGGCTCGAACTCACGGACCGCGAGATCGTGACCTGGCTGAAGTCGGACGCTTAACCGACTGCGCCACCCAGGCGCCCCCAAAAAAATTTTTTTTAAAGTAAACTCTACACCTAATGTGGGACTCAAACTCATGACCCTGAGACCAAGAGCCACATGCTCCTAATTCTGAGCCAGAATCAGGCATTCCTGTTGCTCCTTATCAGGCAGCTGTGTGTTACCTGGTGGTAAATTCAGAGCCTTCTTCCCTTCCTGGGAGTTATGATTGCTTGTGAAACTGCCACCCTGCAAAAATGCTAGTCTCTGTTACTTAATATAACCTGAAAAGGCAGGTGCAGATTACTCTTGCTCAGAAGAGAGCATATTTAGGGAATTAATATTTTCAGCAGGAGGAAATTATATAATTGGCAAATGTTTGAAACTGAATTGTGCCATTCCTGACTGTCTAGCATGTGGGAATTCTCAGCTGTAATACTTTAATAATAATAATAATAGTAATAATAATGGGTTTTGGTTTTTTCAGGTGTTCTCTTATTTATTTATTTATTTATTTATTTATTTATTTATTTATTTGGTCTCGAATTCCTAGGAGGAAAATAGAAGTTTTAAAGTTTGTTTTTCTTTTTTTTTGTAAGAAAACGGGAGAAATTGGGGCACCTGGGTGGCTCAGTTGGTTGCGCATCCAACTCTTGGTTTCAGCTCTGGTCATGATTTCACAGTTCGTGAATTTGAGCCCTGCACTGGGTTCTGTGCTGACAGTGTGGAGTCTGCTTGGGATTCTCTCTCTCCCTTTCTCTCTGCCATCCCCAACTTGCGTGTGTGCATGCATGTGCACTCTCTCTCTCTCTCTTTCTCCAAAGTAAATAAATAAGCATTAAAAATAAAAGTGGGGGTGCGCCTGGGTGGCTCAGTTGGTTAAGCATCTGACTCTTGATTCCAGCTCAGGTCATGATCTCACAGTTTGTGAGCTCAAGCCCCGCACCTGGCTCACTGCTGTCAGCACAGAGCCCGCTTCGGATCCTCTATTCCTCTTTCTCTTTGCCCTTCCCCTGCTCGTGCTCTTTCTCTCAAAAATAAAAATAAGCATTTATTTTTATTTCTTTTAACGTTTATTTATTTTTGAGAGAGAGAGCACAAGCAGGGGAGGGACAGAAAGAGGGAGACACAGAATCCGAAGCAGGCTGCAGGCTCTAAGCTGTCAGCACAGAGCCCGATGCAGGGCTTGAACCCACGAACTGTGAGATCATGACCTGAGCCAAAGTCGGACACCTTTCCTTTTTGGTGAAGGACAGCAGCAACTTTTAACAAGATGCAAAAATTTTCCTGAGATAAATCTGAAAAAGTTTCCATGGGAAAGACTTAAACAAAACTAAATACAAATACAAATACAAATCTAAATCTTAGAATAGTTATGTTTAAATTTTGGTTTTGCTGGTCTTAACAATATCTCTAGTTATGTCATTCTTGTGAAACTCTCAAAGAAATTAGTTTTAATGGGTTTTTAAATGCTTATTTATTTTTGAGAGAGAGAGAGAGAGAGAGAGAGAGAGAGAGAGAGAGACAGAATCGGAAGCAGGCTCCAGGCTCAGAGCTGTCACCATAGAGCTTGATGCGGGGCCCGAACTCATGGACCGTGAGATCATGACCTGAGCTGAAGTTGGCGGCTTAACCAACTGAGCCACCCAGGTGCCCCAGTTTTAATTTCTTATTTAGGATCAATGGAAGGCAGTGGTGGCTAATGCAAGAAAGGAAGAGTGATGGGTAGTGCGCCTTCTAATCTCTGGATTCAGTTTTTTTGGGGTGTGTTTTGTTCTCCTTTAATCACACTTTCTTTCCTTTTAGTTTCCAGAGTTATTGTTGTCAGGGAGAGACCCTCACGTGGCTTCTCATGGGACACTTATTTATTCACTTATGTGACCTCTCATACCACTTTGGAAATGACTAATTTAAGACTTGAACCTTCTTGGTCATCCTGTTTTGTAGAGATGGTAAATCATACGCAGATGGCAAATTTGTAATTTGACACAAACTCCGCTGTCATTACTGACATGACTTTGACCAAATCATGTAACCTTTCAGGACCTCAGTTTCCTTTTCTGTAAAATGGTCTAGTGTGATCACACCAAAAGACTTCTAATCTGTGGTGATTTTTGCAGGCTTGATTAGGGACTGGAACAGTGGGAGAGGGGAGTGGCTATATACTGTGTACTGTGTTTCTAAGACTAAGCCTAAGAAGTGGGTCCTGATCCCCCAGGAGCTTACAATCTAGTTTGACTATGCATTTAGCACCATGTGTTCAGGATGGCTTAAGATGATCTGTGAGTGTGTGACCTCTGGCAAGTCCCTCAACATCTCAGGGTTTTCAGTTTTCAGATTTGTAAGTTGGTGGGGTGGAATTAGAGACTCTCAAATACTCTTTGATTAGAAATACATAGAGATGTATGTCTGATACAGAATATCTATACTCTCTGATTTCTTCTGGACCTGCTGTGATCTGGATCCATTAGGCTAGCATATTGGAGGCAGTTGAATCCTATGGTTAAGTGAGTGGCCCCTCCCACTCTTCCCGGGGCGGCGCGCCCCCACCATGCTCTGTCTCTGTCTCTGTCTCACTCAAAAATAAATAAACATTAAAAAAATTTTTTTAAAAAGGAGTGCCTGGATGGCTCAGTCAGTTAAGCGTCTAACTTTAGCTCAGGTCATGATCTCACGGTTCATGAGTTTGAGCCCTGCATCAGGCTCTGTGCTGACAGCTCAGAGCCTGGAGCCTGCTTTGGATTCTGTGTCTCCCTCTCTCTGTGTCCCTCCTTTGCTCATGCTCATGCTCATGCTCTGTCTCTCTCTTTCAAAAGTAAACATTAAAAAACCCCATAAATAAACATTTAAAAAAATTAAAAAGAGAGAGAGAGTGCTGCTAAGAGCAGGCTTCGAATCCCACCTCTGCCAGGGCCGGTGGTGAATCTGGGCAGGTTCTATGGCCTTCATGTGCCTCAACCCACCTCTGTTAACACAGGTCATTGTGGGCTAGTTGTGAATTAATGTGTGTGATGCACTTAAAACAGGACCTGTCCCAGCACATGGTTAAACCAAAAAAAAAAAAAAAAAAAGAAAAAAAGAAAAAAAAGTGGGCTGTCATTAGTTTTTAAAAAATTGATCCTGTTCAGGAAGAGAGTAGTGTTAGCTTTCATCATTGCTGACCGTGTACGAATATCGTGTAGCTTTTCTGAGCAGGTTTCCTGTCTCACAAGCTGTGTTCCATGTGTCTGCATTGACTGCCCTTGTTCGGGTCTTTGTGTGTTAAGCTGTCCCTGAGGCAGGTGGAATGAGACACGTGGGTTCCACCACATCACTGGTGTTCTTGACGGGCCAGCACCTTTTCTGGAGGTATCCACCCCATCTCCCTACCCTCCACAAAGATACGTGGACTTTGTGCTTCCTCGGGTCTGGAGTGTCTGTTATCTGCCCTATGAAGTGAAGAGTGACCATGGGGAGAAAGAAGAAAAGCTTCCAGGTTATAAATAGCTTCCTGATGAGATGCTCTTGCTATGGGCTTTGATAATTATGATGGCAGCTGTTGGCTATAATCAAATTTAATTGCTGAGAAGCACAGGGAGGTAGCCCTAAACGCATATGCTCATGGGCTATGCGTTATGCTTTTTTGTCCTATTCTAGACTTAAACATCTCTGATCGGCTCTCCAACCAGCAAATTCTGGTGTATGAACCCCAGAGCTTTTGTGGTTCTTGGAGTGGGCCTGTGACCTTCATGGGTCCACTTACTGATGTCCTGGCTCATGTGGTTTATTATGGATAGGAAGTTTGGGTGGATTATATAAGGGAACAGAAAGCCAACAGAAAGTCCCAGAAATACAGGAATAGGTCTTCTTGCTTAAGTTCTTTCGTAGAGGACACACAGTCTATGTTTGCGTGTGTGTGTGTGTGTGTGTGTGTGTGTGTGTGTGTGTGAGAGAGAGAGAGAGAGTAGGGGGAGAGAGTTGGGAGTATAGAAGAAAAAAAAAACAAGTGGAAGAAATGGGTACATTTTCAGAAGTTGCTTATACTGTCCCTCAGAAATATGACCTTACCTACTGGAGTAGGATTGCTACTACTGGAGTAGGAATTTTTGTATTTCTTCTTATTTTTCCAGGGTCAATTGATAGTTTATAGATTATTATCAAAGCCTTTTGTTTTTCCTTCTCTCTAACTGTAGTGAGTTTATTGTTGATCGGTGCTCCATTCAGCGTTTAAGATTAAAGTCTGAAGTAATTGATTTTTTTTTCTATATTTAATTACTCATAAACATTTTTGCTTAAAAAGTGGGAAGTGAGGTTGAAAATAAAGTTTGGGGGGCACCTGGGAGATTTCAGCCGGTTGAGCGTCTAACTCTTCGGCTCAGGTCGTCGTCTCATGGATCGAGCCCTGCGTCGGGTTCTATACTGGCAGCTCAGAGACTGTTTGGGATTCTGTCTCACTCTCTTCCTCTCTCTCTGCCCCATCCCTGCTGGCACTCGCATGTGTGCTCTCTCTTTCTCTCTCAAAATCAATACATAAACTTCAAAATAAAATAAAGTTTGGATTCGTATCAATGAACCATGTGATTTGGGCCATGCTATCACAGATAATGGTTGGGTTATCAGTGTTATTATTTGGCCTTTTTTTTTTTTTTGGTCTTTACTGCACCAGCTCCCTAACCACTTATAAGCCTTTGGTTACCTATAATAATAATCAGTCAAGTGTCTCAGAAAATCTCCACAGACTGCACCTAACTATCCTAAATTCTCAACCAACTTGCTTTTGCCCCAGTACCTCCCTTTCACGCTCACTGCCTAGCACCTTCTCCCTTCGGTCCCTCTGGATTCTAGTGGACTGTTTGGATCTTAATTATGACTTTTCCAAGATGCTGAGCTTTGCTCGTTCCGGACTCTTTCCTGGGGTTTGGCCCATTTCACTATATATGGAGTGCCTACTCAAGCTCTCAGACCCACTTGGGTCTGGGGCACTGGCCTGTTCTGGCCTGGAGTCCTGACATTGAAGCCACACACAGGTGCTTTGCTGTATACAGCTGTACTTCTTGGTAGGGGTTATTTTGTGCGTAGCTGGTGAACTCACTGGGTTAGGCAGAGCCCAATATTATTGAGGACGGTGATCATGAGTTACTGTGAGTCAGTCACCATTGCTCTGTTCCATAATGCACTGCTCTCCCCTTGTCCTGTCAACTTGCAAATGAGGTTACTGACTGACCTCCAGGGGACAAAGAATAGGAACAGTGCTCACCCACCTTTATTGCAAGAACAAAAACAAAAACAAAACACATGTACTCTATCTCAGTACATGGAAAATGTATAATGATAATAATTAACTGAGCATAATAATGCTGACATAGTAATTACACCATCATCTTATAAGTAGCCCTGGGAGGCAGGGTGTTTAAGTGTTCTGACCAAGCTGGTTTTCAGTGACTCAAATGATTCTAGGTCTTTGCAAATTTTCTTTTGGTATATTTGATTATGTTCTAATAGATAAAGTTTTAAAGAAAATTTATATGCCAAACAAAATATTCACACATATCATTGGCAATCGTATTTAGGTTAAAAAAGAAATAAATATTCCTTTTCCTTCTTAGTGTTGATATCCCTTCAAACACTTAAAAAAATATTCCATCAGGGGTGCCTGGGTGGCTCAGTTGGTTAAGCGTCCTACTTCAGCTCAGGTCATGATCTCACAGTTCATGGGTTCGAGCCCCATATTGGGCTCTGTGCTGACAGCTCAGAGACTGGAGCCTGGAGCCTGCTTCAGATTCTGTGCCTCCCCCTCTCTTTACCCCTCCCCCATTCGTGCTTTGTCTCTCTCTCTCTCTCAAAATAAATAAACATTAAAAAATAAAAAAAACCCCCAAAACAACAAAAAAATACTCCATCTGAGTTATTTGATTAAAAAGTACATGTTGATTATTGCACACTTTCTTTAAGGAATTGATTTCAGACTATGCTGGCTCATTTTTAAACCTGTAGGTTTGTCTTGCTTTAAGAAAAAGTGCTATGCAAAAGTAAAAACTTAGAACACATATTTTTTTTTTTCCAGGTGGGAAGGTGAATTTCTCACATTATAACAAGGTTTTTGCTTTATTTATTTATTTATTTTTTTGAGAGAGAGAGAGAGAGAGAGAGAGAATGGGGGAGAGGGGCAGAGGAAGAGAGAATCTTTTTTAAAATGTTTATTTTTGAGACAGAGAGAGGCAGAGAGAGAGAGAGAGAGAGAGAGGGAGAGAGCACATGCAAGCATGGGGAAGGAGCAGAGAGAGAGAGAGGCAGAGAGAGAATCCTAAGCAGGTTCCACACTGTCAGCACAGAGCCTGAATTGGGGCTTGATTGCACAAATGGTGAGATCTTGACCTGAGCTGAAATCAAGAGTTGGAAGTTTAACCAACTGAGCCACCCAGGCACCCTAGGTTTTGCTTTTTTATGAATTCCTTTAGCTGTGATTATCAAAAATATATTTTATAGCTTTTAGGAGCATGTTCATCTGTGAAAATCCCCCACATATATATTCTAATTCCAGATATTTATTTCTCACTGTCACAGAATCTGACTAATAAATCATTGTCTCCCTTTTGGGTTTTCTTCTCCCTTTTTATTTGGCATCATCTGGGATTTTAATTTGAGAGCTATTCATCCATTCACTGATGTCACAATTCAAGCTTACTACCAAGCCTGTGGGTTCCTACTGGGATCTTCCCTAACTCTTAAAACATTATTGGTTGATTGTTATCCTTTGGTTTAATTTACTCCTACTGATTTAAAGTCTTATGACTGCTTTAATGTGAGTCAATTTGAATTAATGTTTCAGAGAAGACCCTAGGAGGCCTATAGTCAAATGCTTACTAAGGTTACTATGCTCATTTACTTACTCAGTAAAAACTCTTTTTTTTTTTCTAAAATGACTAGATATTTTATTGCTGATTTTATTACCTAATTCGTTATGATTCATTCTCTCTTTTGTATTATTCTTTCATTAGAGATTTTTGTTAGGTAGACTTTGTGTCAACATAATTTGAAAAATTCACTGGCTTTCTTTCTTCCCTTCCCTTCCCTTCCCTTCCCTCCTTTTCTTTTCTTTTCTTTCCTCCAAATTGCCAGTATGACAATGGGCTTAGTAACTGATTCCCCTTGTGACTTTGTACAATCTAAACCTGCTGTGATTAAATATCAGTTCTCCAGGAATAGTACAAATATGTTACAGTCTGTGTTAACAGAGTATTACTAGTCCCTAATGGACCCGGTTCCAATTTCATTATTGGTAAATCAGATTTTTAATGACCAGTTTAGTCATTTGAACATTATTATTATGTTTTTATCCATTTAATTTCCAGAGTTTCCTCTTTCTAGATATTCCTTTTAGTTTCCTATAAATTATTTAGGTTAGAACAAACTCATTATATTTAATTCATTAACCTCTCCTCTATATTCTAAGTTTCCATGAACTGTGTTTTCCTTCCTTTTTCTGGTAAAAGATTCTTTTACTATCAGTTTTTTTGAAAAGCGTTTTTATAGCTAAATAATTTTCCTTTCATAACATGCATTTTTCTTTTGGCTACAGCTAGAATTTATTATGCCAGAATTTTCCAGTGAACTTCCATTTTCTCACCACCTCATGTATATTGTTTCTCTGATAAATGAACAGAATGTGTTCAAGGTTTTAATTGCCTCTCATATAGGAAATAAAGACTTTGAGACATAGGCACCATCTCTTTAGTAAGTTTGATACTAATCAATTGGAACGACGTTTTGATATTCCCTGAAGGGAGGCAGCGTGGGAGAATGGAAAGAATGGAGGAGAAACCTGAAGCCTGCGCCTGGGTGTTAGATGTGGTCCTGCCATTTAATCACCATGGGATCGTTAGCCACCCAGCTGTTCTGGCTCATCCCATTAATTTGGGAATATTAACTTCTACTCCACCCATATCATACAGGTGGCAATAAAATGAAACGAGATGAGGTAGTACAATGTCCTTTTATTCATCAGAGGTTTATGGACACACGCTCTGTGCTGGATGCTGGGGTATGACACAGAACAGGATGGCTTTCATGGAACTTAGTTTAGCGGGGGAGACAGTAAAAAGGTAACTGATGAGTAATTACAAATCATCGTAAGTGTTATAAATAAAAGAAATCACATGGCAATACATTTGGGGAGGAGGTACTTAAATAGTAAGATCTTTAAGAGGAAACCACATGTAAGCTAGGGCTTAAAGGATATTTGAGAACTGTGACAAGTAAAATATAATCTCAGTCCATAATTTGGATATCAAAAACCCTAGAATGGGATCTCTATTCTATTCTATTCTATTCTATTCTATTCTATTCTATTCTATCCTATCCTATCCTATCCTATCCTATCCTATCCTATCCTATTCTATTCTAGAGAGAGTGTGTGAGTAGGGGAGAGGGACAGAGGGAAATAGAATCCCAAACAGGCTTCTCGCTCAGCTTGGAGGCCGACATGGGGCTTGATCCTTTGACCCTGGAATCGTGACCTAAGCTGAGATGAAGAATTGGAGGATGCTCAACCAACTGGACCACCCAGGTGCCCCTAGAATGGGATTCTTAAACATGTCTGAACATCATAATTACTCAAGGAACATCCTTAAAAATGTAGACTCTGGATCCACCTGTAAGGGTGCCTAATTTTAGTAGGACTGTGGTCAGGCCCTAGAGTCTGTACTTTTAAAAAGCTTCCCAGGGGCGCCTGGGTGGCGCAGTCGGTTAAGCGTCCGACTTCAGCCAGGTCACGATCTCGCGGTCCGTGAGTTCGAGCCCCGCGTCGGGCTCTGGGCTGATGGCTCAGAGCCTGGAGCCTGTTTCCGATTCTGTGTCTCCCTCTCTCTCTGCCCCTCCCCCGTTCATGCTCTGTCTCTCTCTGTCCCAAAAATAAATAAAAAAACGTTGAAAAAAAATTTTTAAAAAGCTTCCCAGATGATTCTGTTGATCTGTCAGATTTGGAAACTTGTCCTAGAGAAATTCTAGTCAGAAACAACAATGGCCTCTGAAAGGAATGACTGTGGCTAAGTCTTCTTGTATCTTTCTCTCTATTTTACTTTTTAATTTTGAAAAAGAGAGAGAAAGAATGAGTAGGGGAGGGGCAGAAGGAGAAGGAGATGGATGCAGGGTTCCATTTCCCACGGTGGGATCATGACCTGAACCGAAATCAAGAGTCATATGCTTAACTGGCTGAACCACCCAGGTGCCTCTGTATCTTGCTTTCTTTTTCTTTTTCTTTTTTTTTTTTTTTGTTTTAATTAAGAAATTTTTAAATTTATTTTTGAGAGAGTGTGTGAGGGAAAGAATGAGAGAGAGAGAGAGAGAGAGAGAGAGAGAGAGAGAGCGAGAGCGAGCGAGCTGGGGAGGGGCAGAGAGGGAGACACAGAATGTGAAGCAGGCTCCAGGCTCTGAGCTGTCAGCACAGAGCCCGACCTGGGGCTCAAAGTCACTGATCATGAGACCATGACCTGAGCTGAAGTCAGACACTCAACTGACTGAGCCACCCAGGCGCCCCTGTATCCTGCTTTCTAACTCTGCTGGGCTGGTCCCCATTTCTCAGCAGGTGTGTTTCTGGGGAGAACTTCTGGATGCTAGTGCTATTTAAGTGAGGGAAGGGAAGTCTATTTCTAGTGCCTATATTGGAATTCTGGTGCATAATATTGTATGTTACGTAGATTGCTGTGGGTTGTTTTGGAAATCTGAATGTTTTTTGTAAATTTATGCATATAGGGAACATATTTGGAATTCTATGAAAGTAAGCATGGAGATTCCTCACAGCAGAATTCATTGTACTTTATCCCTCTGCCTAGTTTTAATATAACTTCAATATATTTTTATGTATAGTTCATATAGCTGAGTGGTTTTAAATAGAGAAGTAGGGGTTGTTCTTATGTTGGGATCCTAAGGTCAGGCACAACTCAATTTGAGTTTGGGTCAAAGGAAACAGGAGCCTCTTCCTCATTTCTCTCTCCTTCCTGGGGGCTTTCAGGGAAGTCAGGAGCAGTATATTTGAGAGCGTAAAGTAGCTACTTGGATTTACCAGTAAGAGGCTTTTTAAACTTTGTTTACTCTAGAAATCCTCCTGTGCTCCAGGGTGTATTTTTAAAAGATTGATTGCTAGCAGATCAGTAGAGGTCAGTGGCTGGTAGGATGTGGCTAGTGACACATAATCTCTCAGAATACAGCTCGTCCTTAAATATAGAATATTCTGAATAGTTATTCTCTGTAGTCTCAGGGTACGAACTGAAAGTTTTCTTTCATGCCCACTGATTGAGGCCTTTAGGACCACCAAGGTCTGAATGATGATGGTTGTTCTCTGGTGAGGAGGAGTTAACATGTGGTTTCTGAACAGATTTATCTTGATAAAGCAGTATGGACTGTAAGAGTTTACCCTCTCCTTTAATGAAGGAGAGCCTAGACACTTCCAGGTTTCTCTGGTAGGAGTACCTTCAGATGGAGTAGGACTCTGACATGCCTGTTGATCTTCCCCTGGGGATGTCTCACTTTGGTTTCTACATCATTTCCACGCTCACCCTCAGGGGTAGGGGTGGGGTGGGTAGCCTCCTGCTTGATGTTCTAATAACTATGGAATAGATGACCTCCTTCTTTTGGTTTTCTTTGGTATGCTGAAATAAGCTGAAGCTCAAAAAAGGCATCTATAAATACTGAAAACAACAGGGAAGTAAACTCAGAAAGTATAAGGAGCCTAAAATCTGGTTGAGTTTTAAGATATAGATTTTAGAGTCTGACAAAATGCTTTACTTCCAGGCCTGGTTTTATCCTACACCCTCTTTTGAGAATTCCAATACCTACTTCCAGAGGACCTTGAAAAACTCACATATACCTGGTCAGATGTAACATCTATCTTGGTCTCTGGCTTCACAAGGAAGCTGCTATCCCCTTTGCCTATGGTCAAGATTCCTATATGTCCAGATTCCTTCCTGGCTGTTCACTCAGATTTCTCCCTCTATCTAACTCTTTTTAAAAGTATCTTTGTTTATTTTGAGAGAGAGAGAGAACACAAATGGGTGAGGGGCAGAGAGAGGCAATCCCAGGCAGGCTCCACACCATCAGTGCAGAGCCCCATGTGGGGCTCAAACTCACGAACCGTGAGATCATGTCCTGAGCCAAAGTCAGATGCTTAACCAACTGAGCCACCCAGATGCCCCTAGATTTCCCGCTCTCTTATCCCTTTCCCCAACAGGGATGTGAGGAGATGAGGGTGGGGCCCATATTGTCGGTGGAATCTCTTGAAAGCCATAGGGATGGCCTTTTAGCTAGATCTTTTGGTATGGCTGAAACTGAGGGATGAGCCGAAGATTCAAGATGGCAGGTTCAGGAGAACTGGTGAGGGAGGGTGCAGAAGTGTGTAAGTACTAGTCTTCTTATTTCACTGAAACTAATTATAAGAAGAGATGACACTCACACCCATCAGATGACAGCAGTGCAATTCAGTGTGGCTCCAGGACTGGCGGCCAGTCCTGTCATTGGATGCTGTCAGGCTCCTAAGAGGGTGATGCTTTTTGTCCTGGAGCGGTAGGCACGGTTTGCACAGGAGCCCAGCTTGACTGAGAGGCAAGATTGGGCTGGGCCAGAAGGATGAGAATGGTAGAATACAAACAAGGAAGACAGGGAAGTGTGAAAAGCACCATGTGGGGGCTGCAAGTCTATCAATTTGGCAGGAATAGAGCGTCTTCCTAGATGAGCATGACAGCGTGTTTGAGCCAGATTGTGGATGGCCTAGAGGCGTTGTGACTTGTAAATGATATTTATACCCCAGGCTTTTTGCATTCAATAATGCTTGCTTGATTTGGTATCTTCTAGAAAAACTTTTATTAAAAATTGCCCGTTCTCCATTTTCAATTAACAGAAAGTGAGAATAGATGAAAATGAGAGCACCTAAATTATCCTTTAGAGTGTTTCTCAATATTAAAATGAATTGAGGGGCGCCTGGGTGGCGCAGTCGGTTAAGCGTCCGACTTCAGCCAGGTCACGATCTCGCAGTCCGTGAGTTCGAGCCCCGCGTCGGGCTCTGGGCTGATGGCTTGGAGCCTGGAGCCTGTTTCCGATTCTGTGTCTCCCTCTCTCTCTGCCCCTCCCCCGTTCATGCTCTGTCTCTCTCTGTCCTAAAAATAAATAAAAAACGTTGAAAAAAAAATAAAACGAATTGGGTCTTCTGGATTATCATTGAGAATATAATCAAATAATTAATTCATCATGAGAAAGTGTGTCTGTGGTGCCTGTGTGTGTTGTAGTGTGTGGGTGTGCGTATGTAGTGTGTGGGTGTGCGTATTCTTCTTTTGGAAGAACTTAACCTGTATTTATTGGAGAGAGCTCTAATTGTGCTAGGGTAACTGATTTTTCTAAGTTATAACAGACAGTAAAATGGCCCTTGAGTGTGTTGGGGGAGCTGTTAAACTGATTAAATCTTAGTGGGACATTTTGTGTTAATTAGGGCTTTAGTTCTATTGGAGAAAAAAGCAGGATGTTGCCATATATGATAATTCTAAGACACTAAGGATACATGAGAATTTAGTTCATTCCTCTATAAAATGCTCAAAGCACCTTAAGAGAATTGCTCACAAATAATAGAATTCTAGAATTTCATGGGTTGATTTTATCTTAAAGATAATCTAGACCAGTGGTTCTCAAACCTTAGCTAGCATCAGCATCACCTGGAGGGCTTGTTCAAACCCCGGTTTCTGGGCACCCCCCCTAGTGGGTCTGGTTCAGTAAGTCCAGGGTGGGCCTGAGAATTTGCATTTCTATCAAGTCTCCAGGCGATGCTGATGCGACTAGTTTGGCAACAATTTCCTGTACTCATTAGAACTTTCGTTTCACAGGCTTTGCTCATTGGTTCATCAGTTTGTCCACTCAAGAACTATGTACTGCCCGCCTACTCTCCTCAGACAGTGTTTCAGGTGCTGGGGGGTTACACTGATGCACAGACCAAGGCTTGGTCTCTGGAAGTCTCTATTCTAGTGCAAGAGGCAGACAGGACATTGTGTCACTTTGGGCAGGGGTAAGGTCTGTGAAGGAAAAGAACACCAAGTAGGACCCTGCGGGAGAGTGGTGCTCAGGGAAGATCTCTTCGGCAGATGAGGCCTCCAGGTAGAGGCTACAGCAGGTCCTACCCAGCAGGTAGGAAGGAATTGGGGTGTTTGAAGCTGGTCTTTTGGGAGTAGGAGGAGCAAATGGGGGAAGAGCCATCTGAGAGCAGGGCAGGACACTGATGAGCATCATGCACAGAAATGTTCCTGTTACCAAGTCTGGGAACCATTCGTCTCAACAACATGAAATGGTTTTCGTTATTGCAGAATATCTTAAAGCCTCTGCTGATATCCATTAGAAATCTCCAGGAGAGGATGAAGGCATTTAGTCTTTCTCAAACTTAGATGAAACTTAATTCCACAGTCATCTCAAAGACTGGTGTTCTTTGAAACACATTTGGGAAATCGTGGTCTAGGGAGCCTTTCTCCCTCATGTCCAGCTAGGGAAACTGGGGACCAGAGAAATTAAATTACTTGTCCAAAACAATGAAGCCTGAGGTGATGTGGGGAGGTGGAAAGCACACAGAGCGTAGAGATGAAGGACTAGGTCTGAGACTTTGGTCTAACGCGTTAATGAGGGACTTGAGGCATCCACTGAGCTCCGCGGGTCTTCATAACCTCAGCTAAAATGAAGGTAGAAATCTACTTTCTAATGACCCGGGAGTCACTCTGGGTGAGTGACTGGGAGAATAATTATTTTTAAAGAGCAGATGAGAGTTGGCAACCACTCCTCTAATGGACTTTTTTCTGAGGAATTCTGGTGTTCTTAGGAACACCAAAGCTTAAAGACTTGGCTAAAGAATGGATGAATGAGTTTAGGTTCTACTATTATGCATTCAAATTGATATGCATTATATAAGCACATAGTGCAAGGGGCAGTGTACATGGTGGTTAAGATCCAGGGCAGGCCGCATTGCCAGCCATTCAGAGCCCAACTCTGTGCACTTTGGGCAGATTTCTTAAGCTCTCTGGTCTCCAGTTTTTTCATCTGCAAGAGGGATACTATAGTATCTATTTCATAGAATTGTTGTGAAGGATGTATACTGTTGTGAAGTATATACAACTGCCAATGCATACCAAGAGCTTAAACTAAGTGCCCACAATGTACTAGGCAGTCAATAAATCTTTTTTTTTTATTTAATTTTTTATTTTTAAAAATTTACATCCAAATTAGTTAGCATATAGTGCAACATTGATTTCAGGAGTAGATTCCTTCGTGCCCCTTACCCATTTAGCCCATTCCCCCCTCCCACAACCCTTCCAGTAACCCTCAGTTTGTTCTCCATATTTATGAGTCTCTTCTGTTTTGTCCCCCTCCCTGTTTTTATATTAGTTTTGCTTCCCTTCCTTGTGTTCATCTGTTTTGTCTCTT
Organism: Herpailurus yagouaroundi; assembly: GCF_014898765.1. NCBI lineage: Eukaryota > Metazoa > Chordata > Mammalia > Carnivora > Felidae > Herpailurus > Herpailurus yagouaroundi. The sequence continues at coordinate 14,625,331 of NW_024412406.1, forward strand.
AAAGTCCTCATATGAGTGAAGTCATAAGATATTTGTCTTTCTCTGACTAGTTTCACTTAGCATAATACCCTCCAGTTCCATCCACATAGTTGCAAATGGCAAGATTTCATTCTTTTTGATTGCCGAGTAATACTCCATTGTCTATATATCCCACATCTTCTTTATCCATTCATCCATCGATGGACATTTGGGCTCTTTCCATACTTTGGCTGTTGTTGATAGTGCTGCTATAAACACGGGGGTGCACGTGCCCCTTCGAAAAAGCATACTTATATCCCTTGGATAAATGCCTAGTAGTGCAATCACTGGGTCGTAGGGTAGTTCTATTTTTAGTTTTTTGAGGAACCTCCATATTGTTTTCCAGAGTGGCTGCACCAGCTTGCATTCCCAGGCAGTCAGTAAATCTTAGTCATTCTTCCCCCTCTCCTCTTCCCTCCTCCTTTTGTTATTATTATTGACCTAGAAAAAAAAACTGGAAGGATTGACACAGTGTTAAAGTAGTCATCTCTCAGAAGGATTGAGTGCTTTTTATTTTTTTGGTTCTTATTTTGGTTCTGAATTTATTTGCACTGAACTTGATTGTTTTATAATTGGAGGAAAAAAGCCATTTAAAAATAACGCATTTATATGATTATTTTCCAAGAGACTATCTGGCAGTATCCGCACTATATCATCCTATGATTGCAGTTTCTGCCTCATCATTTTGTGATCCTGTTTCTACTGAATTTTCCTCTGCTCTGAAACCAGCTTTCCACCTTACCTTTAAAAAAAATTTTTTTTAATGCTTATTTATTTTGAGAAAGAGAGAAAGAGAGAAGAGGGGAGGGGCAGAGAGAGAGACGGAGAGAGAGAATCCCAAGCAGACTCTGCTGTCAGCGTAGAGCCTGATGTAGGGCTTGAACCCATGAACTATGAGGTCATGACCTGTAAATCAAGAGCTGGACTCTCAACCGACTGAACCACCCAGGTGTCCCTCCACCTTGGCTTTTTAATTTTGTTAATGATTCTTTCTTTCTCTTGGCCACATGTTGTTGAGACCATTGAATCTTTTAGTCTTCTATAATTTACCAAGTCTTATCAATTCTTTCTCCTAAATTTCTCACACTAATGTCCATTGCCCCAGCCTAGTTCAGATCTTTACAACTTCATACCTGGACCATTGGGTATTCTTGTCCATTGGTTTCTTTTTTTCTTTTTTAAGTTTCTTTATTTATTTTGAGAGAGAGAGAGAGAGAGAGAGAGAGAGAGAGAAAGAGAGCATGCATGTGAATGGGGGAGGGGCAGAGAGAGAGAGAGAGAGAGAGAGAGAGGAAGAGAGAGAATCCCAAGCAGTCTCTGAGCTGTCAGTGCAAAGCCCAACCTGGGGCTTGAACTCATGAACTGTGAGATCATGTCTTGAGCTGAAATCAAGGGCTGGATGCTGAATCATTGGAGTCATCCAGTCGTTTAAGATGAAACCCCATCCATTGGTTTCTTTTAATCCTTACATAGTGATGCCAGACTAATGTCTTCAAATTCCACTCTTCTTATTATCATTCCTTTGCTCAGGCACTTCAGGGGGCTCCTCAGTTTCCTCATTATTAAGGCTAAAATCCAATTTCTTAGCGTGACATTGAAGGATCTCCACATTTGCTCCTTCTGTACTCTCCCAAATATTCTACTTTTTACCTTATGTATGGTCTTTTCCTTTCATATTTCTGTACACGAGTGCCTTGGCCCTCCTGCCCTCCTTGTGTCCAGATTCTACTCATTCCTGAAGATCTTGCTTAAATACATCCTTGTCCAAAGTGTTTACATTTTTGCCTTTGTAAGTTGCAGTAGCACTGCTCTGTCCATTTGCCAGTTAATCACACACTGGCTTGTGATTTTCTCGTGTTGAAATAGTATTAATCTCTGTGTATTTTAACATTTCATGCGCTTATCTCCTGTCTCCAACTAAACTGAAATGTTTCTGAGGGTGCCTGCATTTCCCAACACCCAGTGCTCTGCAGAAAATGGGTAATACATGGGATATTGATTGATGAATTCATATATCTTTAATATTTGATAAAAATAGATGCTGGAATAAAAAGTTCCTCTTTTTTTTTTTAAAAGGAAAGACAGAATTTCAATTCGGATATTTTTTTCATTATTTTAGATTTTTACTATTAAAATGCTCTTTATCCTGAGAGTCTGAGCTTCCTTTAATGGTCAGGTCAGTATTTGCTTGATTATCTCCCAAGCAAGCCTTTTATAATTCAGTTATTAGAGAAAACCATTAAAGTGCTGAGTGTAGGATTTTTAAAAATGAGGAGTTGGGGCGCCTGGGTGGCACAGTCGGTTAAGCGTCCGACTTCAGCCAGGTCACGATCTTGCGGTCCGTGAGTTCGAGCCCCGCGTCAGGCTCTGGGCTGATGGCTCAGAACCTGGAGCCTGTTTCCGATTCTGTGTCTCCCTCTCTCTCTGCCCCTCCCCCGTTCATGCTCTGTCTCTCTCTGTCCCAAAAATAAATAAACGTTGAAAAAAAAAAAATGAGGAGTGCCTCGGTGGCTCAGTTGATTAAGCTTCTGACTCTTGATTTCGGCTCAGGTCATGATCTCCCAGTTTGTGGGTTTGAGTCCTGCATCAGGCTCTGTGCTGACAGTGCAGAGCCTGCTTAGGATTCTCTCTCTGTCTCTCTCTTTTTCCCTTCCTCCCTCCTCTCTCTCTGCGCGCCCCCCTTGCACGTGCTCTCTCTCTCTCAAAAAAATAAGCTTAAAAATAAAAGTGAAATAAAGTCTAGTTAGTGAAATCTCAGTGACAGGGAGCAAATACTCCTGTTGTTTATGCCCTGGATGCTCTCCCACTGAACCATGAGATCCTGGAGAGGAGTTCTTATTTTTCAGTCATCTGCTCGATCCGAAATGCCTAACACAGTGTCTGGCTCACAGTGAATACTGAATTTGTGTAAAATGAAAAAACCACAGAATAGCACTGCAGATTTCAAAGGAGGGGGAGATTATATCTGAGTTATTTAAAAAAAATGTTTTTAATGTTTCTTTTTTGACAGAGAGAGAGAGAGGGAGGGAGAGAGAGTGATAGAGCATGAGCAGGGGAGGGGCAGAGAGAGAGGGAGACACAGAATCCAAAGCAGGCTCCAGGCTCTGAGCTGTCAGCACAGAGCCCAATAAGGGGCTTGAACTCCCAAACCATGAGATCATGACCTGAGTGGAAGTTGAACACTTAACTGACTGAGCCACCCAGGCGCCCCATCTTAGGTATTTTCAACATACTGAATATTTATCATGAATTTTTATTTTTCTTCTAATGAACAGAGCACAATTTTTTAATGACTATAATTTAACAATATAATGATTTTTTAAACACCCCACTTTCTATTATGAACTAAGCTGTATCCCCCGCCCCCCCCAGTGTCATGTTGAAGCTCTAACCCCCAATGTGATTATGTTTGGAGACAGGCCCTTAACAAAGGTAATTAAAGTTAAGTGAGGTCAAAAGGTGAAGCCCTAATCCAATAGGATTGGTGAGTTTATAAAAGGAAGTGAGAGCAGAGCTCTCTCTCTCTCTCCCCATGTGTGCATAGAGTAAAGGCCACGTGGAGACACAGGGAGAAGCTGGAGAGAGAGGTCTTATCAGAATCCAGACCTGCTGGCACCTTGATCTCGGACTTCTAGTCTCCAGAACGATGAGAAAATACATCTGTGTTGTTCAAGCTGCCCGGTCTGTGGTATTCTGTTATGGCAGCCTGAGCTAACACATCCCCTGACTTAGTACGTCCACGTATCGGATTTATAGCACCTACTTATTTTACTGTGACTGCTGCTGTCCTGGCTTCGTGGGATTTCGAAATTCCACTTCTCCCTTTCTGTAGGGTGGTAATGCCGGCTGGCGAGGTGCTTGTCCTTGCCTCCAGTTTCTGCTTCTTTATAACTTACCCCCAAACACCCAAACAACCTCAAACTTCCCGGGGGTGGTGGTGGTGGAGGCCCAGTGAGAAGGCATGAAAGAGCAAGTAGGTGTGATTGGAGAATCTCTGGGGAGTGGGAATTGAGGAGCAGGTACAGGGAGCCTCAGCTGTGGACCATCTGATGGCCTCCAGAACAGGGAAATCCAGTCCTTTGCTCTTTTTCCTTTCCTTTTTTTTTTTTTAAATAGTTTTTTAAGTTTATTTATTCATTTTGAGAGAGAGAGAGAAAGAGAGAGAGAGGAAAAGAGGGAGAGAGGGAGAGAGAAAGGGGCAGAGAGGGAGGGAGAAAGAGAATCCCAAGCAGGCTCTGTGCTGTCATCGAAGAGCCTGACCCAGGGCTCGAACTCATGAACTGTGAAATCATGACCTGAGCCGAAATCGAGAGCTTAACCAACTGAGCCACCCAGGCTCCCCATCCTTTTTAAAAATGATGTTAGTAACATTTGAAGGAAACAAACTGTTGTGTAAATGGCAGTTTTGGCAAAGGCTCTCTGTTTCCTTCAAATCCCCTGAAGTCATCACTGCCTCTGGCCTTAGTTCTCTCCAGTTCTCAGTCTCCTAGTCACGGACTAGTCTTCCTCAACTGCAGTTATGTTTGTGACGCCCTCAGAATATCAAAGGGCATCCTTCACCAATCCCACTTGCCTGCTGATCTGCACTCTCACCATCCTTGACTATTTCCTTGATGACCCTCAAGAGACATAAAACTTACTTGCCTTTCAATATCCAGGCTGATTTTCCTTCTAGATTTTTTTTTTTTTTGGTCACATGTCCAGCACTATTTCCTGCATACATTTTTTTTGGACAGTATGAGTCAAAATTGTTGACAGAATGCAAAATAAATGGACAAAAGGGAAGCCAACAACTGTGCTGACATATTCCCTCCGGATACTGGTTGAGGGTGATTGTACTATATGGTGCTTAAGGCCCATTGGCCAAGAGGCAGTGTGTGTCCCATAACAATTACTACTGCTTGACAACAAAACATATTTCTTGGGGGATGGACACACACACACACACATTACTGAAATAGATTATTATATGTGTGCAGATAAATATATATGTTTGAGGATATTTCCGAAGCAGATAGTACTCAGTTGAGTCAGCACCCGGTATGCTACCTCTAAACTCAGTATGTGTGTATTCCAGAATCATACTAAACTACTTGCACTCCTTCTGGGGGAGCTCAAACTAAGACACTTGCTACAGCAAAGTCTTTCATATTTTTGAGAAGATAATTTTAGATTATACCAAGACCGTGATTTTAGTTGGAATGCTTTTCTTGTTCTGTAATTAAGAAGCATGGTAGGGAAGCATCTTATTTAAAGAGTAAAATGATCATACATCACATTGTTACAGTATCTGATTCATTGTTTGAGCTCAATGAATACTAAAAATGATAATTACATGTGTAATCAGTTTATACCAGGGTTATTAGAGTGAACTGTTCGCCAGAGGTATAAAGGATTATTATCACCATCACTCTGGTCTCAGATATTATAAGGTTTGTGACTCTTGGAGTCTCATGTTTATGACAATCCCACAAGATATAATGTAGGCTGGCAATTCTCAAGCTGAGCTGGCAGGGTTTGGATGAGAACTAATCCAAATTACTAGGGTAAACAGTGAGGAAGACTGGATCACTTAAGCAGCTTAGGTGACCATGGCTGAGGACAGGTAATGAGATTTGCACAGGTTTCTGTATGTTAGTTTTAGGCTCAGCAACTTATGGTCCAATTTAATATGAACATTTTGAGCCCTTTCATAGCCTTTTTATTATTTATTTATTTATTTAAAAAATTAAAAAAATATTTGTTTATTTTTCAGAGAGAGGGAGAGAAAGAGAGGTGGAAGGGAGAGGGGCAGAGGGAGAGGGAATCCCAAGCAGGCTCCACACTCAGCACAGAGCCCAATGTGGGGCTCGATCCCACAACCCTGGGATCAAGACCTGAGCCAAAATCAAGAGTCAGATGCTTAACTGACTGAATCAACCAGGCACCCCTATTTTTTTTAATCAAGTTTTTCCTTGTAATGGTGGTCAGAATAAACACAAATTTCAGAATTATGAGACGAACATACAGAAATTCACTGAAGGAAGGAAAGCTGCCTTCGAGGGATCACTGTTACCATATAATTTTGGTCAGAGGAGCAGAACTGGTGAATAACCTAAGGGTTGAACCTGTGGCTGTCTGAATGCACTGAAATAACTTGAAATTATGTGATTAAAAAAAAAATCTACCTCTGGACTTGCTATGTAGGCCTCTAATGATATTAAAATCTTATAATCAAAGAGAGGTCGAAGTAATGTTCAAAGAGAAAAGACCAATCAAATAAAAGGCTATAACAATGTTAGGTTTAATCCAGGATTTAGGAGGGTGGTTTTTAATCAGTTTGAGTAAAATACTCTCTTGATAATAAAAGTTGTTGGGGGAGATTAGATGAAAGAATGCATAGCTGGAGCCTGACATCTGTTCTCATAAGCTGTTTTATTTTTCTTAAGATTTTATTTTATTTTATTTATTATTATTTTTTTAATGTTTATTTTTGAGAGAGAGAGAGAGAGCTAGAGAGCGAGAGTGCAAGTGGGGGAGGAGTAGAATCTGAAGACACAGATTCTGAAACAGGGTCCAGGCTCTGAGCTGCCAGCACAGAGCCCCATGCGGGACTCAAAACTCACAAACCCCGAGATCATGACCTGAGCCAAAGTCAGACACTTAACTGACTGAGCCACCCAGGCACCCCATCTTAAGATTTTTATTTTATTTTTAAATTTTTTTTTACCTTTATTTATTTTTGAGAGACAGAGCACTAGTCACGGAGGGATGGAGAGAGAGGGAGACACAGAATCTGAAGCAGGCTGCAAGCTCTGAGCTGTCAGCACAGAGCCTGATGCGGGGCTTGAACTCACAAACCCGAGATCATGACCTGAGCCGAAGTCAGACACTTAACTGACTGAGCCACCCAGGCACTCCTTAAGACTTTATTTTTAAAACAACCTCTACCCCCAACGTGGGACTTGAACTCACAACCCCGATATCAAGAGTCGCACACTCTGACGATTGAGCCAGTCAGGCGCCCCTTACACGCCTGTTCTCATAACAGCAATTGCGAACATTTCCTACTGCTACTCCTCCTCTCCTACTACTTCTTCATTCTATTAAAAGTTTTGAAATCCAAAAGTTAGTTTTGCAGCCCGTTTCATGGCAGACCCAGGCCTGATCTGATAGGGGACTAGTTTTTAAATCGTACTTAGTGTGAATATTCATTCATTTGGTTGCCAAAATATTAATGTGTCTTGATCTTGGAGCATCTTTCCAGACTCCATGGGTGGGTGGGGGAGTTGCATAATAGACAGTGTCACTCACCTTTTTAGTTTTGTAAAATGTGAAAAATTCTTGATTTCACGTCACATCCAGCCTCAAGGGTTGGCTGAGGGATTGTGGGCCCAAATTCATGTTATTCTCCAACGTGGACATTCTTGATTAATTATGGTGGTACATAAACAGGTGCAGATGCTGGTGACTAAGACTGTGAAGTTAATGGCCTCTTTCAGGTCAGTGACTGGCTATGACTCAATACAATAATCATGAGACATAAAGAAAACATTTAATATTTGAAGCAAGTCTGTGTTAGGGCTCTTCAGAGAAACAACCAATAGGAGATAGGTGGTGATGATAGATAGATAGATAGATAGATAGATAGATAGATAAAGTAGGTAGATAGATTTATTATAGAAATTAGCCCACATGGTTATGGAGACCGAGAAGTCCCACAGTTTGCTGTCTGTGACCTAGAAGCCAGGCAAACTAGTGATGTAATTCAGTTCAAGTGCAAGGGCCTGACACACTGAGGGCTGCTGGTGTAAGTCCTTAAGTTCAAAAAGAGAACCAGGAGCTCTGATGTGTATAGGCAGGGAAAGATGGACATACAAGCTTAAGGAGAGAGATAATTTTTCCTTCCTCCACCTTTTCATAGTATTTGTTGGATGATGCCCACAAAGATTGGTGAGGGTGGACCTTTTACTCAGTCTCCTGACTCAATATCCTGCTAATGTCATGAAAACACGCTCACAGACACACCCAGAAATAATGTTTTACCAGCTCTCTGGGCATCCCTTAGCCTAGTTAAATGGACACATCAGATTAACCATCACAGCTTTGCAGTGAGGGAAGTGATATGTCAATTTAGGGCATGTGTAGGTTTGAAATTTGATTTATCGGATTGTATCAGAAATTAGAATAATGTTACTCTTCATAAGAAGAAGTTCATGTGTTTAGTGCTAGATGCCATGAATTGAAATGATGTAAGGTTCTTTTTGATTTCATTCTTCTGGTGTTGGTGTGGGAGTCAGCCATGTTAGTGGGGAAGAGATGAGGACATATTCGTGGTGGAGCACTGCTCAGTCCTGGGTCATGAAGGAGTTCCTGTGCCTCCCGCCATAGAGGCAGCTTTGCAAATTCAATCTAGTAACTTTTTTTTTTTTTTAACTCTATACTTGATGTGGGGCTTGAACTCACTACCCTGAGATCGAGAATCACATGCTCTACTGACAGAGCCGGCCAGATGCCCCCAGTCTATTAACATTTTCAATGATTGTTTACTCTTTCTTCCAAAATCATAAATAGTCAAAGAAATGTATTCTTATCTATTCACTATTTTCTTGGACTGAGTTGTCATTTACTTGAAGTTGTCAAGCCTTTTATTTAATTTCTTGTAGGCTATTTGAGTAATCAAAGTATTCCTTTTTTGGGAGGGGGGGAGGGGGGGAATGAGAATCTTAGGCAGGCTCCAAGCCCAGCATGGAGCCCAAAATGGGCTCGATCTCATGACTGTGAGATCATGACCTGAGAAGTATTTTTAGGTCAAATCTTTCCTCAAATATTTGACATAAACATCATTTTCCCTCAATTATCTAGATACTTCTAGGTAAGATGATTTTCTGAGGGATTCCAGATTACCAGATATGTGCTTTAGCTCTCCATTTCTTCGTTTTGTTTTGTGTGTGTGTGTGTGTGTGTGTGTGTGTGTGTGTGTGTGTGTGTTAAATAATGAAGAGTTTACTGTCTTGAGGGGAATCAATAATTGATTGTCTCTAAATTTTCTTGCTAATTAATAGCATTACCAAAACTCCATTAGCTAAGCTGTAAAGATGCACAACACTTATGAAAACTTGGTATATCATATTAATTAAATGTTGCACTTTAAGCACTGAAACTAGCCAGTCACAGCTTAGAAGTCTTATTTTTAAAAATGCTTTTAGGAAGTATCTGGTTTTTCCTTCACCATGTTTGCCTATTGGTGAAACTTCCTGAAAGTAGTTGAAAATTGACAGATTGGATGGGTCATGGGGTTTAAAAGATAGTGAAATCATTGAGAATGGGCTAAAATATAAAAAAGAGTTGCCACATATCAAATGATGTTATTTATTCAGGCCATCCCTGATAAAAAATGAAGAAGCCTTAAAAAAGAGTATGAGAGAATTAGAACTCAAAGCAATTTTTGAGGATCACAGTTGACATTTTTATATACTAGTTTCTTTGGTATTTTTAGAAGTATATTAACTTCTCATTTTGAATTATTAAATATTACATAATAGCTATATTATCTCTAGTCAGGTCTCAGAATTAATGCTCTATAAGTGATGAGATTACTCTAGAAATGTCCTTGAGAACTTGATAAAGCGTGTGAGTAAATTTGAAAATTTAACATAGTAAATTCATGAAAACACCTCGAAGGTAACTTTGCTCTGAAAATCATAATAGCTCCAATGACAATTCAGGATTTTCATTTCATTTCATTTTGCTTTTTATTTTTAAAAATTTTTAATGTTTATTTATTTTGGAAAGAGAGAGCAAGCATGAGCGGGGGGCAGAATTCAAAGCAGTCTCTGTGCTGTCAGAGCAAAGCCCAACGTGGAGCTTGAACCCATGAATCTTGAGATCATGACCTGAGCCGAAGTTGTATGCTCAACTGACCGGGCCACCCTGGTGCCCCAGGGTTTTCATTTTAAAGCTTAAGACTTACTACTGAGGTTTCTTACGTATTATTTGGCTGATGTATAAATTCATATCTTTCTTCTGGGAGAACACCAATGATGGTTTGATTTTTTTTTTTTTTTTTTTTTTTTTCATTTTGACATTTGTTGGGTGTAGAGTGAGATTTAATTTGTGGCCCATTTAAATCACATGGGAGGCCATGTGCTGTAGTGTAAGTGTTTGGACTGGAGTCAGAAAGACTTGGCCTTGAATCTTCTCTTTACTGGTTTTATGACTTAGGTATATTCCTTAACATTTTAAAGGTCAGAGTCCTTTTGTAAAGTGGGAACTAATTTATCTTTCAGGTATTTTGTTGGGAGAATTAGCTATTGTGTTTAAAAAGCACAGAGAAACCACTTAAAAGTATTAGTTTTCTTCTTCCATTTCTCTCCTTTTCTCAGAGCTCTTACGGAATCACAATTTAGCACTTATAGAGATGTCTTATGTTGTCAATTGTTTTTTCTTGTTTTGTTTCTCAAGAAAGAGTTCCCCATAAACTTTTTAGGAAGGGGTACGACCCTTTTTTATCACTTTAATATTTAGCACGAGTTATTTCATATAGTATGATTTCACTAAGTACCTATGGTACTTAGTTACAATAACTGATTGATTAATGATTAGGGAATAAGGTATTTTGAGTAACGGAATATTCTGATTATCTGATCACAAGATATGGGAAGACTTTGGAAACAATAAAATACACATAACACTAAAATAATACTGAGTAGAACATCACCACATGGCTCTGAAGATACTTTAAAATCTTATATTGTCTCCGAATCATGATTTTAAAAGTGAAGTTAGATATAATAATAGGAGTAATAATGATAATTGTTATAGCTGACATTGACTGAGCACTTAGTAAGTGTTAAGGGTTTTATGTGCATTATCTCATTTATCCCCTCAATAACTCTCAGAAGTAGATAAATTATGGTCCCCTATTTATAGATGAGGAAGTGTGTCTAGCAGGATTAAGTATTGTGTCAGTCCCTGGTTGAGAACTACACAGACATCTAATGCTGAAGCCAGTGTACTTATGAAACATTCAGATATGGAGTTGAATCATAATTCCCCTCAGGACACTGGACATCACTTTTTATTTTATTTTATTTTATTTTATTTTATTTTATTTTATTTTATGTTATTATTTTGAGAGAGAGAGAGAGAGAGTCAGCGGGGGAGGAGCAAGAGAGAGGGAAAAAGAATCCCAAGCAGGCTCCACACTGTCAGTGCAGAGCTTGATGTGGGACTCAAACCCACGACTGCAAGGTCATGACCTGAGCTGAAATCAGGAGTTGGATGCTCAACCAACGGAGCCACCCAGGCACCCCTAAGTAATTATTTTGTATTTTGAAACGAAATGCTTGATATTAGGTTGGTTATTTGCCATATTTCTTTCATATAAAAGTAGACCATAGATTAATTTTCCAAATGAGAATTTATTCTACTACTCTAAATGTTGTGTGATAGAAGAAACATAGAATGTTTCAGCATTAACTTGGTAAAGCTGCTTGTGTTTATAAGTTGTCTTTGTTATTGTTAGATAACAAAGAATTGGGGATTATTTTTTATTCAGATGACTTGATTGTATTCTTTCATCACTGAGGTGATTACAAAGGAAAATGCCCTAAATTAGGAAAATAATAGTGCCTGCCTGATGAAGTTGCTGTTAATACTGAGAGATACATATAAAGGCACTTAGTGCAGTATCATCCATGTAATAAATGCCCAGTGTTGTCTTTTAGGAATTGTTCTGCTGTCAGTGACTGTAGACTTTGACCGTTAACACTTCCTGAAATACATGAATAAGCTTTGCAATGAGCCCTAGTGGAACAGTCTTCCTGTACCAGAACTAATGCCTGTGTATTGATGGGGAAATAGGGGGATAATATTAAAGGTGCCCTAAAACATTTATATCACTCGAATACCTGTAAAATCCAATAGATGACCATGATGATGCTATGGACTGTGGGAACATTTGCACAAGACATTATTTCACGTGTGCCTAAGTGTTACTTTAGACTTGGATCTTTCCTATGGGAATCATGCTTCTTTGAGTGCCTGGAAAGCAAACTAGAGTGGTGTCATACCTGTGCCTGTTTACCTGGAAAGTGCTTCCTGGCAGTGACTTACCCTTCCCAGGAGACAAATGTAGTCTGCTCTTCACAGCTGGTACCCTCTTCTGGGTCTTCACTGTAATTATTGAAGTAAATGTCATACAACATATTTGGAATGTATTTTTCTTTTAATGTACATTTCTCTGCCATCCGTATGGCAGTCAATTAGTGATGAGACTAGAGATGGAAATATAAATAGTGATCTTCTCTTTCATTTAGAATGCTTTTAAGGCTGCTGCTACTAACAATTCCAAAAATATTTTGAGATTTTCAGCTCTTAAGGGATTAATTTCTTCAGTAGTAGAGACCTATATACTTGTTACAATTAAACTTTTACTGCCTTTACAAAAAAATATTTTAGAGACTTGTGCCCATAAATGGAAAAAGGATAGGCTTTGGTCTTAGATAGACCCAAGTTCTAATTTTGGTTCTATCACTTACTAATTGCTGATCTCCTTAACTTCTTAGGGACACAGCTTTCTCATCTGTAAATTGGGAATGACAATATTCTTTTTCCAGAAAGCAAAAAAGATTTACAAAAGATATAAAGTACCTGGTGTAGTTTATGAAAGATTGTCAGTAAACAATAGTTATGATATCATTTTACTTCTCAGTGAATTATACTTCTACTAAAATATTACTTGGGGATGTACTCTTATCAATGGAATCTTTGAGAAATTGCCAACCAGAAAAATTGACTTTAAAAGTGAATTTTTATACAAATAATCCTTACTTTTACATTTATAATTTTTAATCTACATAGATAACTTGTTAAAAATAAAACATTTATTGAGAAGTGGCTTTTCCAGATATTCATTTAAACAAAAACCCACCCATACCTCTGTGAGTTATATCAATAGCTTAGATAATTATAACAACCTAAGCAATAAAAATTAAAAGACCTAGTGAATAAGCCAACATTCAGCTGATACTTGAAACAGAGTAAATATGCAGTAATTATTTATTACAAGGGTCACTATTTATCACAAGGGTCGGCAGACTTGTTCTCACCTAAAGGGCTTGTTGTGGTAAATATTTTAGTCTAAGGACCATACTGTCTTCATAGCAACTAGTCTTAACTCTGCTGCTGTGATAAAAGTAGTGACACAAATATGTCAATAAATGCACGTCGCTGTGATCCAATAAAATTTTACTGAATTTAGTGAGTCTTTTGTCAACCCCTAATTTATTATAATTTAGGCTGGGAGGAGTCATCATGACGTATTGGGCAGATCAATCTTAAGAAAAATTGAGGTATTACTTTATAAGTACTGTGTATTTGCTTGCTGGACGTTTGCTGAGAGCTCACTATGTGTTTGGTGCCTCTGGGAGGTGCATAGATACAAGAACAAATAAAACAGGTTTATTATTAACCTGTAAAGACTTACTTCAAGTTAAAAAATCTATATTCGTCATAAGTTTGCACAAAGATGATATATTTGATGGCTGAGCATTAGTAGCTGAAAGAGATAAAAGTACTAATTCCGAAAGGTATGTTAATTTTTTTTTTTTTTTTTGCTTATTAAACTCTATGTTTGAAAAACCTGAAAATATGGAGAGTTACAAAGAAAACACCAAAAACCCATTGTAATTTCACTACCCCAAGCTAACAACTTTCAATAGAGGATATGTTCAATTCTAGTCTTTCTTATGGCTTCTTGTTGTATAATTCACATACCATAAATTTAACCCATTTGAAGTGTATGATTCACTGACTTTTAGTAAATTTATAGAATTATGCAACCATCACCAGAACTTACTTTTAGAACAGTTGTACCTTTATTCTGAGGTAAAATTAACATAAAACAAACTGCATATAATTAAAGTATATGATTTGATAAGGTCTGACACCCACCCCACCATGAAATCATCATCGCAATCAAAACTGAACATATCCAACATCGCCAAATCTTCCTTGAGCCTCTTTGTAATCCCTCCCTTCTGCCTTGTCCCCTCCCACCCCCCAGGTCACCATGGACTGTTTTTTTATTACTTTATATCAGTTTGCATTTTTTAGAATTTTATAAATTGAACCATACAGTATATACTCTTTTATGTCTGCTTTCTCTCACTGAGCATAATTGTTTTGAGGTTTATCATGTTTTAGCATGTATCAGTAGTTCATTTCTTTGTAACGCTAAATAGTATTCCATTGTATGACTACACCACAATTTGTTTATGCGTTTATCTCTTGATGGACATTTTGGTTGTTTCCAGTTTTTTTGCTACTGCAGATAAAGCTGCCAGGAATATTTGCACATAAACCTTTAAATTTTGTTTAATGTTTATTTATTTATTTTGAGAGAGGGAGAGAAAAAATCCCAAGCAGGCTTGGCCCTCTCAGCACAGAGCCCAACGCAGGGCTCGATCTCATGAACCGTGAGATCGTGATCTGAAACGACATCAAGAGTCCAACATTCAACCAATTGAGCCATCCAGGCGCCCCTTTGTACATAACCCTTCATATGGACATATACTTTCATTTCTTTTGTGAAAATACCTGGAAGTGAAATGGCTGAATTGTATGATAGACATATGTTTAACTCCTTCAGACACTATCAAATTGTTTTCCAGAGTGGCTGTAACATATTATATTCCACATTAGCAGTGTCGAAAAGTTCTAGTTGTGTCACATCCTCAGCAATAACCGGTATAATGTGTCTTTAATTTTAACCATTTGCACAGCAGGTTTGGTGATATCTTATTGTGGTTTTAATTTGCACTTCCCAAATGACTAATGATGCTAACCATCTCTCATGTGCTCATTTGCCATCCATATATCTTCTTGAGTAAAGTATCTGTTGGAAAATAGTTTACTTGATTGTTTTCTCCTAGGTTCATAGTTTTAGGTTTTACATGGATATATGGATATCTAATGGATTTCACCATTTGTTGAAAAAACTCCCTTTTTCATTGAATTATCTTTATACTTTTGTCAAAAGTCACTTGTTCTTACACATGTGTGGGTCTGTTTCTGGACTTTCTTTTTAATTTTTATTTATTAAATTAATTAGTTAATTAATTAGTTTTGGTCTTTTGTATTCCACTGAGGGCTTTCTTTTTTATTTTTAATTAATTAATTAATTTTTGGACTTTCTTTTTAATATTTATTTATTTATTTATTTATTTATTTATTTATTTATTGACTTTCTTTTTTATTCCACAGATCTACTTGTCTACCTTTATTATTATTTTTTTTTTACCTTTTTTTCTTGAGAGAGAGAGGGAGAGAGAGACAGAGCACGAGTGGGGGAGGGGCAGAGAGAGAGAGAGAAAGAGAGAGAAAGAGAGAGAAGGAGACACAGAATCTAATGCAGGCTCCAGGCTCTGGGCTGTCAGCATAGAGTCCGATGCATGGCTCAAACTCATGAACCATGAGATCACGACCTGAGCTGAAGTTGGACGCTTAACCAACTGAGCCACCCAGGTGCCCCTATGTGTCCACCTTTAAACCAGTACTACATTGTGTTGATTACAGCATCTTTATAAGTCTTGAAATCAGATAGTTTTAGTTTTCTAACTTTGCTCTTTTGCAAAATTGTTTTGGCTGATCTATGTCTTTTGCATTTCCATATGTTCTTTGACTTTTAGAATCAGTTTGTCAATTCTACAAAAAAGCCTGCAGGGATTTTGAGTGGAATTGGATTGAATTTATTGATTCTTTTTGGGAAACTTGATATCTTAGCAATATTGGTTTTTTTCACCCAGAAACAGGGCATATCTCTCCATTTATTTAGATTGTCTTTAATTTTTTTGGCAGTGTTTTACAATTTTAAGTGTATAGGTGTTTCTTATATTTTGTCAGGTTTATTTCTAAGTATTTTATTTTGTGATTCTTTTATAAATGGTATTTACTTCTAACTGTTACTTGTACATAGAAATTTAATTGATTTTTAAAATATTAATCTTGTATCATGCAACCTTGTTAAATCCACTTATTGGTTCTAGTAGCTTTTCTGTAGACAGTCTTGTCTTAAAATGTATGTTTTTTGGGGGGCTCCTGGGAGACTCAGTTGGTTAAACATCCGACTTCGGCTCAGGTCATGATCTCATGGTTCGTGGGTTCGAATCTTGCCCTCTGTCGGGCTCTGTGCTGACAGCTCAGAGTCTGGAGCCTGCTTCAGATTCTGTCTCCCACTCTCTCTGTACCTGCCCTGCTCATGCTCTGTCTCTCTGTCTCTCTCAACAATAAATAAACATTAAAAAATTTTTTTAAATGTATGTTTTTTTTACATAATTATGATCACATGGTTAACAAAATTTTGTGTTCTTCATATTCACTTACATTTTAAAAATAAGTCTAGGGGCGCCTGGGTGGCTCCGTCGGTTAAGTGTCCGACTTCGGCTCAGGTCATGATCTCGCCGTCCGTGAGTTCGAGCCCCGCGTCGCGCTCCCTGCTGACAGCTCAGAGCCTGGAGCCTGTTTCAGATTCTGTGTCTCCCTCTCTCTCTCTGACACTCCCCCATTCATGCTCTGTCTCTCTCTGTCTCAAAAATAAATACATGTTAAAAAAAAATTAAAAAAAAATATGTCCTTAAGGTATAAAAACTCTGTCAACATTAAAGTCAATAGCTGCATTATGAATCAAAATGTAGTTAGTTACTATTTTTACTGTTTCTATTTTTCTGTCTACAAAACACAATGATAAATGTCGTCATGATAGATATGGTGAATTGCTGTCCAAAGCTTATTCCAGTTGTAACTCTGTGCCAGCAATGGATGGGAATAATGAATTCACTGACTTGTATCTGCACTGAGCACTTTCCGTCTTTTTCGTTTATGTTAGTAGAGTGGTATCTCATTGTTTGCAACTTCTATTGCTTTGATAACTAGTCAAATTAGTTTCTCATGGGTTCATTTAGTATTTTGATTATCCTGTTATGCGTTTTCAGTTTGTGTTCTTTTTTTTTTTTAATTTTTTTTTTCAACGTTTTTATTTATTTTTGGGACAGAGAGAGACAGAGCATGAACGGGGGAGGGGCAGAGAGAGAGGGAGACACAGAATTGCAAGCAGGCTCCAGGCTCTGAGCCATCAGCCCAGAGCCCGACGCGGGGCTCGAACTTACGGACCGCGAGATCGTGACCTGGCTGAAGTCGGACGCTTAACCGACTGCGCCACCCAGGCTCCCCTTCAGGTTGTGTTCTAAAGGAATCCATTTTTAACTCTTAATAAAACTCTTTTTGCCTCAAAATATAATTTTAAAAAATTGACATGATTAAAACAATTTGTAATGTTTTATTTATTTTTGAAAGAGAGAGTCAGAGCATGAGCAGAGGAGGGGCAGCGAGAGAGAGGGAGACACAGAATCTAAAACAGGCCCCAGGCTCTGAGCTATCAGCACAGAGCCCGACACGGGGCTTGAACTCGGGAACAGTGAGATCATGATTTAAGCTGAAGTCGGATGCTAACCAAATGAGCCACTCAGGCACCCCACCATAATTTTTTTTTATGCTTTCATAGTAGCTGTCCTCATGGTCCCTCCTAAGGACTGGACTGAGTTTATGGTGGTCACTCATAGGTGCCCAATTTGACGTTTTAAAGCTATAGCACATTAAACACCCACCATGCCCTAGATGTTAATTAAGTGTAAATGGCTCCTTCTATACGCACTTGGGTGTTCCCTTAAAAAAATTTTTTAATGTTTATTTTTGAGAGAGAGAGAGAGAAAAAGAGAGAGAAAGAGACAGAGCAAGAGAGGAGCAGAGAGAGAAGGAGACACGGAATCCAAAGCAGGCTCCAGGCTCTGAGCTGTCAGCACAGAGCCTGATGCAGGGCTCGAACCCATGAACTGCAAGATCATGACCTAAGCTGAAGCCAGATGCTTAACCGACTGAGCCACCTAGGCACCCCTTTAATTAAAATTAAAAAAAAAAATTAAGCGTGTTCCATTTTAGAAATGAATGACTTTGAAAATATTTCTAAAGGAAGATAGTGAACTTAAACCAACCCTTGCTTGCTATGGTAGCGAGGAAAAAACACTCTGAATCTGCCTAACCCTTTTCTCTTCTCATTTGTGACCTAAGATGCTCTCTGGATGTTTTAGCAAAGTGATAGACTATTCCCTGACTGCTGTGGCAGCTGTTCTTTTACTGTCAGGCCTGTGTCACAATAACTGAATCACTTAAGACAAGACAAATTGCTGCTACATATAACTGAGATCAGAGGTCTCTTATCTGCCTGTGCTTGTGAGTGGAAGGAGCGAGCAAGGGAATATTTTCTTTAAACATGGTGCACTGGTGCTGTGAAGTACCTTGGCTAGTTTTCAAGACATTGTGCAAGTCAAATGCGAGCTGGTGTCATTGCTGTGATACAACAGTGAAGTGTGGACCGCTTCTCACGTCGTCTTCCTGTCTGCAACAGCTATGCCACCAAACGTATTCAAAAGGGTGACCTCCTATCACTATGTCCCAGACCGGGTTTAATAGGCATGCGTGCAATACATTTTGCTGTGGGACCATTCTGGGTAAATCCCAGCTCCTGGGACTGAGCCTAAATTATGCTTGTAACCCAAACCCCTGTCATCATCGGTTCTTGGCAGCATTTACTGGCCATGGAGGGCAGCTGAGAAAGTGGGTCCTGTGCCAGAGGGAATGTGGAGAAGTGGTGGACAGTGAGCGGCGAAAAGTGGGAAGTGGGCAGCAACAGAGAGCAGAGGCTGGTTAATGAGAACCAAGTTCAAATGAGGGCGCAGCACATCCAGGCCAGTTGCAATGAAGCTCTGAGAACTGGGGGAACCCAGCTGGGGAGGGTGGTGACCTCGGAGAGCCTGGCAGAAGTAAGGGTCAGGCCTGGAGGTGTTTTGGAGGTAGGTGTCAAGGCTCTGTGGCTGTAAACCACAGGAGCCAGCTCTGTCAAACCAAGGATGTTCTGGGGAAGGGGAGTAGGGATGGCTCACAAGGACAGGGCAGCCCCAGGGGTCTAGGGAACAGGAACCAATGGATGATTCTTCAAGGCAGTGTTGCAAGGACAAATCCACTTCGATTGCTTTTGTTACTTCACTCAAGATTAGAAGTCCATGCCTTCATCCCTTCTTGTTCAACAATATTCATTAGTGCTTAAGGTCAGCGCTGCTCAGGCATTGATAAGGCATCAGTGACAAAAGCGGCTCTTGCTCTCATGGAAGCAACATTCCAGTGGGAGAGACAGAGAATAAGCAAGCGGTCAAATGTAATGCCACACGGTGGTATTGGCCATAATGAAAACCCCAGCAGGGCAAGGTGATAAAGAGTAATGGGGCAGGGGAGGTGGGGGGGTGGGGCGCCGTGTTTAGATATGTGGTGAACTATAGCTTCTCTGAAGAATGATACTTGAATATAGATCTGGAAGAAGTAAGGGAGTGAGCCACCTGGTGTCTGGGAGAAGAGCGTCTGATTGGCCTGCACTGGTCATCTGTCTACCAGTGAATCATGGAGGTCATTGAGACTGTGCAATGGAGGGTCCGTGGTTCCTAAAGAAAAACAGAATAGCGTTTGCCAAAAGAGGGGGGCATAGAAACTGAACAGACAGAAAGAAAAGATATCTATCCAGTTGAATTCTGCCCATAAATGAAGAGAATGAATGAGAAGGGGAGATTTTTAGTCTCCCAAGAGCTAAGGACAGCAGGAATGAGGTGGAAGGAGAGGCCTTTGGATGTAACATGGTGGCTGAGACTTCTGGCTGCATTCCAGTGACTAATGCAGAAGGAAGGGGGGAGGGAGAGTGAGGGGAGACAATCACGTGCTCAGGAGACCCCAAGGACCAGTGCTCTGACTTCCCGTTCTCCATGTCAGGCCTGACCTCAGTCGCACCGTGGAAGTGACTTGCTCCTCTACTGCTGTGTGGAAAACGACAGCAAAACCATCTCTCGGTGTCACCGATGACACTGATGGGGACACTGATGCTCTATGCTGCCATCCCTCCTCACCGCCCTCAGAGCACAGCAACTGAGCAGCCTGCACACAGCTGGGCACCGAGACCCCCGGATGGGACTAGCACAGAGGCAGTGGTGGTCACTCTCCTCTGAGGCAGTTATACCTCCAGGGGCACAACCACTTGCGACTCCCCGGACAGGCCGTATGCTTCCAAACTCGTGTGCTTTTGCCCCTATGGGGCCCTCAGCGTCTAGTGTCCTCTTTTGCCCATTTTTGTAGGCTTATGTTAAAAGTCATCTTTTCCAGAAAGGCTCATCTATTCTCCCTCCTCAGCTAGTTACAGTGTGAGTCATTCCTCTGCCCCGGTCCCTGGCCTATTGCTGCTACTTGGCACACTTATTCGCTGAGCCTTGAATCATAGCTGGTTTTACCTGTTCCTCTTCTGGAGGACTGGGCATCAATCTTATTGAACTTTGCCAGGCCCCTTCCTTGTCCTAGGGCCTGGCATCACAGAGCACATGGGTGACTGAGTGACCTCTGATCTGGCAATGTGGAGCCCTACTCACCATTGGGGGTTGAGGCTAGGAAGGAGGTAACTGTAGGGATTTGTGATACTAGAATCTTTGCTGATTTTGATTGGGCCCTCAGTTTCCCAAGTCCAGCAAGGCTCATGGCTGGCTGGTCACTATTAGTAGCTCTGTAATCATTTCTTGTGATTCAGGAGCAGGTTAAGTTACCCAATATAGACTCTGTAGAGTTCAGAGAGCTGTTCCCCTGGTTGCTGCTGACCCCACAGAACAATCCTATTTGGGATAATACCAATGCAGTCAAGTTGGGCTTTTGTGATGAGGAAGGAGGAGTGCCTTTTTTTTTTTTTATTTTTTTTTTTTATTTTTGGGACAGAGAGAGACAGAGCATGAACGGGGGAGGGGCAGAGAGAGAGGGAGACACAGAATCGGAAACAGGCTCCAGGCTCCGAGCCATCAGCCCAGAGCCTGACGCGGGGCTCGAACTCACGGACCGCGAGATCGTGACCTGGCTGAAGTCGGACGCTCAACCGACTGCGCCACCCAGGCGCCCCAAGTGCCTTTTAAGTCTGCCAGAGATGGAGATGTAGGCTTTAACAAGGAGTGAAATAGGTACAGGTGAATTTTGCAGGGTCCACTTATGCCTTTTCCCTCTCCCGGGTAGCCATTGGGAAGGTCAACCCATGGGACCCTCCCTAGGCCAGACTGGACCTGAATGAGGAAGAACACTCTGGCTTGTTTGTTTCACTCTGTGGGCCTGGCTTGTCTTAGAGTCAGTGCTTATTCATCAGAGATCTGGGATTTAGAACTCACATTTTGTCATTATTGGGTCATGGGCGACAGCAGTCGTGGGGTCCAGCTAATCAGATATGCCATGGGTGAAGCCTTGAGCCCAGGGGAGAATTAACCCTGAATCTCAGGCTACTGTCCTTAACTGGCTGGAAAAGCCATGCAGGGCAGCTGAACAGGACTACAGAGACAGTGTGGGCAATGGCCAGGCCCAACATCTAATGAACTGTTACCAAAACTGATCACACAATAAGTAAAACATAAGAGATGATTAAGATAAACGAAGACTCTTAAAAGAATATGATGTTGAAAGGATACAAAAGGAAAGAGAAAGCCCTAAACATGAAATATAACATAAAAATCAGGGGTATAACAAAGTTTAAAATAAAGACAGTTTATAAAACTGAAAAATCAGCCTAATATAAATAGGGCTAAAAACATAAGCAAAGTTACTTAAGGTATGAGAAATAGAAGGCAACAGGTAATTTGAAAAAAAAATTGATACTTAATTTTAAATTAAAATTCTTGAAAAAATATTTATTTATTTATTTATTTATTTATTTATTTATTTATTTATTTATTGTTAAAATGTTTATTTTGAGAGAGAGAGAGAGAGCGCGAGCGCGCGTGCACATGCACACGTGGGTGGGGGAGGGGCAGAAAGCGAGGGAGGGAGAGAGAGAGAGAGACTCCCAAAGCAGCCTCAGTGCTGTCAGCACATAGTCCGACGTGGGTGGGGCTCGATCTCACAAACCCTGAGATCATGATCTGAGGTGAAATCAAGAGTCGGATGCTCAACCGACAGCCACCGAGGCGCCCAGAAAAATATTTTTAAAAGATTAAAATGCATTAAGAAGTACAGAAAAAGCAGCAGCTTAAACATTTTACGATGTAAAAGTGAAAAGAGGTATTAAATTAGAATAAAGGTTAAATCTACAGGAGAAAAGTTAAAAATGTGAAGGTAAATGGCATTAAAAGTGGAAGTTATGTGCTTTAATGTCGAAAGGCATAAATGATCACAAAATGGGGTGAAAAATAATTTAAGGAAGGTAAATGGGATTAAAAGTAGCAGTTAATGTGCTTTAATGTAAAAAAGCATAAATGATCACAAAATAGGGTAAACGATAATTTAAGAAGGAAATTAAAACGGAATGTCCAAAAGTAAACAGCTTGGGGAAAGGAAGTGAAGGAAGCAGGTCGGAAGCAGGTGATGAGACAGTTACCAAGTTCTTGGTGGGTCAGCCTTGCCCCAGAGTCGTTTCTTTGTCAAACCAGCCGTGATGTCCAGGATGGAGGCCAAGAACTGGCCCCACCCTGCTGAAGGGCCCTTTCATTTAATAGTGGCTTCTTAGTTCCACAAAAGCTCACCCAGCTGAGGGTGGTTTGGGGTGGGGGCTGTAGTCCTCAGGCTGGGGTCTAGTTCCGTGGAGCATAGGTAATAACAAAGGGTTGAGATAATCTTCAGAGGAATACCCCCAATCAGACATTTGTGGTAGCAGATAGCTGGCATCAGTAAGGGGTTTTTGTAAAGATTTTTTAAAATGTGTATTTGTTTTTGAGAGAGAGAGAGAGGGAGAGAGAGGGAGAGAGGGAGAGAGGGAGAGGGGGAGGGGCAAAGAGAGAGGGAGACAGAAAATCCCAAGCAGGCTTTGTGCTGTCAGCGCAGAACCCACGAACTGTGAGATCATGATCTGAGCCGAAATCAAGAGTCAGATGCTTAAGTGACTGAGCCACCCAGGCGCCCCAGTGAGGGGTTATTAAAGGACGTATGTGATAGCCGCATGAAGGCTCATCATTTAGCTATGACAAATGTTTTAGAAGAATATTTATCGATACAAGAAATGTTTGAGATATTATGTGAAAAAAAAAATACACTTTTTAGTGTTTATTTTTGAGAGAGAGAGAGACAGACAGACAGAGTATAAGCAGGGGAGGGGCCAAGAGAGAGGGAGACACAGAATCTGAAGCAAACTCCAGGCTCTGAGCTCTCAGGACAGAGTCCCATGCGGGGCTTGAACTCATGAACCGTGAGATCATGACCTGAGCCAGAGTCAGACATTTATCCTACCGAGCCACTCTGGCACCCCCAAAAAACATAGTATACGATAATAAGTACTGTATAATTCCAGCTACTTAAAAAATTTATACAGTATATGAATAGTAAAAAGTATCTACTAGTATTATTACTATCATTATCTGGATAGTATGGATTGTTGGTGATTTAGAAAAAAATTTTGTGTGTTTTTGAGAGTTTTCTCCATAAGAAATTCATATTATATTTTGTAATCATTAGGAAAAAAAACCTTAAAAGTTATTTAAAAAGAATAATAGACACAGGCAAGCAAGGTACATTCTCAGCTTCAGGAAGATACCCTATACTGACCTTTGTGTGAAGAAAGAAAGGTCCGGATCTTGTCTTTCCCCATTCCCATCTGCCAAGCCCATTATCAAAACTAACTCCTGGATCAAAAGTTATGATTCCAGAAAAGATAATTTATCAAGGTAATGTAAAGAAAAGTGTGTCTTCCGTTAAATAATATATGTATTTGGCCTATACAAACTTAGTATTTAATAATATTTGTTAGAGGATGAATAGGTGATCATTCAACATATAAAAATACAACTTAATATTTCTTCAGTGTTTATCATAGGCTAAGCACTTCATGTGCATAATGGAAGCAGGGATTCGAACCCAGGAGTTTGGAGTCTGTGATTTAACCACCACACAGTACTGTACACGATACAGCTCCTGCTCTCAAGGATGAAGAGCTACTTCAAAAGATAAGATATAAACATTTGAAGAGAGAAGTAGAAATTAAGAGCAAGGCATACTCAAATTTAAATGAACGGAATGGCCCAGGGTTCTCCCAAAGGGGAATGAAGCTGAATTGTGTACGACCCAGGAGGGGTGTGATACAGTCCACTGGGGTATAGGAAGAAAATTCTTCAGATGATTCTGATGTTCTAAAAGGACAACAGGCAGCAGCTAAATAAAGGGCATGATTTGAAACCCAAATATAAATAGAGGCACAATCTCTAAAGTTCTTTGTTTTTGGATGCTCTTAACTGAAGTGAACTGTGACATAAATATACGACATGACTGAAATTAGACAACTCTTGAAACTTGGAACTTGTGGTTCTTTCTATTGCTGGTTCACTGGATAGCCTGTACTCCCAGTATAAGCTCCTCATCGGGAGAGAAAACCAATAACAGTATCATCACATCTGATGAAACACAGACAAAAACATGGAACTATCAACCCGACAGTGATTAGCTGATATCTCAAGAGCTGATGTATGCTGAAGAAGGCCCTTATCCCTGACATCTACTGTTGTTAATAACAGCAGAGCGTTCACTGGGAGTGGGAAAGGTAATGAATAATGGGAGCGAAATGAGTTTCATGCCTCCTACACTACTTTTGTCAGTGAATACCACTGGCAAGATCCCTGCCCTTCTGGATCTTATGTTCTAGACGGGGAGGACAGGTGATAAACAAGATGAACAAAGGAAATGTAGAGTGTATTGGGTGCCAACGTATGCTAAGGAGAAAAATAAAGCAGAGAGAGGGTGGGAAGCATTGGGGAAAAGGTTTTTAAAGTTTTAGATAGGATGGCCAAGCAAGGCCTTGGTGGGAAGGAACTATTTGAATTCCTATTTGGAGGAAGTAAGGGAATGTACCGTGTGGCTCTCTGGGAAAGAGACACCTGCACACACTTACACACGTGCACACAGGCACGCACAATCCAAGCGCTAACACCCTCAGGTGGGAATGTGACTGGGAGGGTGAAGAGAGAGGTCAGTTTGACTGGAGCTGAGTGAACAAGGAAAAGGATAGGAGACGGAGCAGAGAGATCATAGGGGGTGGTGCAAAGGTGTGGGCAGGTCCTTGCAGCCATATAAAAGGATTTTGGCTTTTCTTGCCAGCACGATGGGAAGCCACTGGAGGGTGTGAGCAAAGAAGTGACATGACCTGCCTTATGTTTCTGAAGGATTGTTAGGGCTGCTGTGTTGAAAATTCATTGTAGGGAGGAAGAGAGTAGCAGGAATACCACCAGCTGGAAGGCCTGGAGCCATTTTCCAGATGAGTGACGTTGGTGGCTTGGGCCAAGGTAGAGGCGTGGGGAAGAGGCTGCGTGTTGTATGTGATGTGATGGTAGAACTAGCGGGGTTTACTGATATATCAGGTGCAAGCTATGAGAGCGAGGCCGATGGTAAGTACACGTTGCTTATACAGAAAAGTACACTGTGGTAAATGTTTAAAGTTGTTTTTTTTTTAATTTATTTATTGGACTTACATCCAAGTTAGTTAGCATACAATACAACAATGATTTCAGTTGTAGATCCCTTAATGCCCCTTACCCGTTTAACCCATCCCCCCTCCCACAACCCCTCCCGTAACCCTCAGTTTGTTCTCCATATTTATGAGTCTCTTCTGTTCTGTCCCCCTCCCTGTTTTTATATTGTTTGTGTTTCCCTTCCCTTATGTTCATCGCTTTTGTCTCTTAAAGTCCTCCTATGAGTGAAGTGATATGATTTTTGTCTTTCTCTGACTAATTTCACTTAGCGTAATACCCTCTGGTTCCATCCACGTAGTTGCAAATGGCAAGATTTCATTCTTTTTGATTGCCGAGTAACACTCCATTGTATATATATATACCACATCTTCTTTATCCATTCATCAGTCGATGGACATTTGGGTTCTTTCCATACTTTGGCTATTGTTGATACCTCTGCTATAAACATTGGGATGTGTGTGCTCCTTCGCAACAGCACACCTGTATCCCTTGGATAAATGCCTAGTAGTGCAATTGCTGGGTCGTAGGGTAATTCTATTTTTAATTTTTTGAGGAACCTCTGTACTGTTTTCCAGAGTGGCTGTACCAGTTTGCCTTCCCACCAGCAGTGCAAAAGAGATCCTCTTTCTCTGCATCCTCACCAATAACTGTTGTTGCCTGAGTTGTTAATGTTACCCATTCTGACAGGTGTGAGGTGGTATCTCATTGTGGTTTTGATTTGTATTTCCCTGATGGTGAGTGATGTTGAGCATTTTTTCATGTGTTGGTTGGCCATCTGGATGTCTTCTTTGGAGAAGTGTCTATTCATGTCTTTTGCCCATTTCTTCACTGGATTATTTGTTTTTTGGGTGTTGAGTTATAAGTTCTATATAAGTTCCATATAAGTTCTATATGGATTTTGGATACTAACCCTTTATCTGATATATCGTTTGCAAAAATCTTCTCCCATTCCATTTGTTGCCTTTTAGTTTTGCTGATTGTTTCCTTTGCTGTGCAGAAGCTTTTTATTTTGATGAGGTCCCAATAGTTCATTTTTGAAGCTTTTTTTTTTTAATGTTTATTTATTTATTTTGAGAGAGAGAGAGAGAGAGCACAAGCAGGGGAGAGGCAGAGAGAGAGAGAGAGGGAGAGAGAGAATCCCAAGCACGTTCCATGCTGTCAGCATAGAGCCCACCTGACACAGGTCTTGATCTCACGAACTGTGAGGTGATGATCTGAACTGAAATCTAGAGTCTGGCGCTTAACCCACTGAGTCACCCAGGCACCCCTGTGGTAAATGTTTAAAAACTCTTACCAATAGAGATGGCTGATGAAAAAGTGTGGAGGCCGCTGGAATAGACAGAGGAGGAGGTCTCTGAGGAGACAGAGACCACTCAGGGGAGGACAGGCAGTACTGGACTTGGTTAGGCCTTGAAGAACAGGTAGGATTCAGACAGACAGGGAAGCCTGGGGGCACGGTGGGTCTTCAAGGGAAGAGAGGTGGCTCTACCCAGGTCTGTCTGAGAGTCAGTCTGCCTGGAGCCCTGAGTGCAGTCGGTAGGTTTGAAGAGTAAAATGGCAGGAGGAGGCCAACTCGTCCCACCCTTGAACTCCAGAGCAGTTTGGACTTTCTTCAAGCAGTGGTGGTTGGTGGGTGGGGGCGATTGAGAATTTTTGACTGGGAGGGTGAGTGATACGAATTTGTGTCAACAATTTGCCCCTCTAATAAGCTCTGAATGAGTTCTACTGGTTAATCAATTAGTAAATGTTAGCTCAGTGGCCAGAAGGATTTATTTACTAAATAGGACCATGTCAACGAGTTATTATATATCTCTATCTCTATCTATAGTGTTATATATTTATTGATTTATAGATATATAGTATAGTCACGACACTATTATAGAGAGCATAATATGTAATACAATTATATAGATATATGTGTATATATATGTTAGTGTGAATGATTCAGTTGGCCTAAGTGTTTGCTAGATATTACAAATAAACTTCTTCTGATTACATAGCTGAATTTTAAAAAGTTTTATCTGTATTTGAAAAAGTAGTTAAGTTTGGGCTCCCGGGTGGCTCAGTCGGTTAAGCCTCCGACTTCGGCTCGGGTCATGATCTCACAGTTCGTGAGTTCGAGCCCCACGTTGGGCTCTGTGCCGACAGTTGAGAGCCTGGAGGCTGCTTCGGATTCTGTGTCTTTCTCTCTCTCTGCCCCTTCCCCCCTTGTGTGTGTGTGTGTGTGTGTGTGTGTGTGTGTGTGTGCGCGCGCGCGCGCACGCGTGCACTCTCTCTCTCTCAAAAATAAACAAATATTTAAGAGAAGTTAAAGAGTAGTTAAGTTTTTTTGGAGATGTTATTTAATTGGTGTTCCATTCGCCATGTAATTGCGAGGTCTTGCCAGCACACATCCTGCACCGTGCTGCTTGGCATTCCGAGATGCTGCACTCAAGTGCCCCAGGCATAAACAGGATGGCGGAAATACCCTTTTCCCTGTCTGTGTTTGTAAGACAGTCTCTTTCACGCCAGAGGAACTATTTTGGGAAGATGATTCATGTCACATTTTGGCCTCATTACAGTTTTAAGTTGTAAATGGATTTGCCTGGAGGTGTAAACATAAATTTTATCTTCATATGCATATGGGTAAAACTGAAAAAGCATTTTTTATTCTCGAGTTCCGTTTCAGGCTATAAACAGAGAGGTTAACAAGATATTTATCAAAATTCTAATTTTGTTTTATTAAAAGTATGCTTCCAAAGGAATACCAGTTACTTGTGGCTGTGCTTCCATTCTCCATTTCCAAACACAGATGGAGAAGTCGAAGCACCTAAGGTCTTTTGTTACAAGCAGACGATTCTGTAAAATAAACACAGCACTTTCTCTTATGAAATAGTGTGAAAAATGGGAGCAGGTGTTAAATTACTGTCTGTAGTGATAAGTAACAGGAGGTACAAGTTTATTCAAAGTTTATTTAGGTGCAGGTGATAAAGTAAGGTGGAGCTAGTCTGATTAGTCAAATTTTCTTTTTGGTAAATATGGTAATATTTATTTTTTTATTTCTTATTTTTTTAATGTTTTATTTATTTTTAAGACAGAGAGAGACAGAGCATGAGTGGGGATGGGGCAGAGAGAGAGGGAGACACAGAATCTGAAACTCCAGGCTCTGAGCTATGAGCACAGAGCCCGACGTGGGGCTTGAACTCATGAACTGTGAGATCATGACCTGAGCTGAAGTTGGATGCTTGACCAACTGAGCCACCCCAATATGGTGCTATTTAAAGGGTAAGGAAACTAGTTATTTATTCAGTAGCTTAAATGCATGATGGCAACAGAAATGAGAAATATGTAACACCTGAGGGTTTTTTTTTTGTGAGGTTTATTCTAGAGAGAGAGAGAGAAAGAGAATGAGCAGGGGAGGGGCAGAGGGAGAGGAGAGAGGGAGATACAGAATCTGAAGCAGGCTCCAGGCTCTGAACTGTCAGCACAGAGCCCGACACACGGCTTGAACTCAAGAACCGTGAAATCATGACCTGAGCCAAAGTCGGACGCTTAACCAATGAGCCACCCAGGTGCCTCAACACCTGAGTTTATCATGCCTTGCACCCAAGAGTATCTTAAAAGTGTTTATAGATTTCTCCCCAAATAACTAAATTTTAGGAGGAAAAAAAAATGGGTTTGGAATGTGTGGCTAGATTTTTCTACGATTTTCAAGGTATTTCATATCCTACCTCAAAATTTAAAAATTGACAAAATTATTTTTTTATTTGAAATCACAGCAGTCAAAACAATATAAAGGCATGACAGTGAATTTATTGTTATTTTTTTCTAATGTTTATTTGTTTTTGAGACAGAGAGAGACAGAGCATGAGCAGGGAAGGGGCAGAGAGCGAGGGAGACACAATGTGAAGCAGGCTCCAGGCTCCGAGCTGTCAGCACAGAGCCCGTTGCGGGGCTTGAACTCGTCAACTGCGAGATCACGACCTGAGCCGAAGTCAGACACTCAACTGACTGAGCCACCCAGGCACCCCTAATTTATTGTTATGTTTTGCTCTAAGCCCATTTTGATGGCCAAATTGTTTTTTGGATAGAATGAAAACCTTTCTGATTTACTGACAGAACCCCTTCCCCTCCTGTTTTGGTCATGTGCTTTAAAAAGTTATTTTTTCATTCAGCTGTGGGTTCCTGCTATCCATTTGGACCTTCTCACTCATGCCATTTAATGAGATTTATGAATCTTTAAGTAAGGTTCCTCAATTAACAATAAACCAAATGCATTGGAAGCTCTTCTTTGATTCTAAAGTGGTGGTTTGAAAAATATTCATGATTTGAGGGGGCTTGAGCACTTTGCCAATTCAATTAAATCCAGCTTCATGGCAGAATCTGGCCTTGGTTCACTCGTTCTGTTAGAATCTTCCAGCTGTGACAAGTGACTTCTACTTTTTTTTCCTTCTTATCTTGAAATGACCTTGTATTTATTTATTTACTTTTATTTATTTATTTTTTAATCTTGACACTACATTTCATCTTCTCTTGGTTATCCAGTGACTGCTCATTAACTAGCACTTTCAGAAATTTAAATTTAGTGGGGGCTGAGCACTTACATTAAAAAAACCAAACAAAAGCAACCGAAAAGCTGTCCAGATGATTCTGATGTTCTAAAAGGACAACAGGCAGCAGCTAAATAAAGGGCATGATTTGAAACCCAAATATAAATAGAGGCACAATCTCTAAAGTTCTTTGTTTTTGGATGCTGTTAACTGGGTTTAACTGTGACATATAAATGGAATGACTGAAATTAGACAGCTCTTGAAATTTAAATAACACGTTGCTGTATTTCATGTTTCCCCTTCTGTCTTCTCAGCCATCATGTATGTCATGGGAGCACTTGGTCCTGCAGTGGGATATTTATTAGGTGGACTTCTTATTGGGTTTTACGTCGATCCCAGAAATCCTGTTAACCTTGATCAGAATGACCCTCGTTTCATTGGAAACTGGTAAGAATTGTTTACTAAATTTTTCATTTCACTTATTATTATTTTTTAATAATTTTTTTTAATGTTTCTATTTATTTTTGAGACAGAGACAGAGCATGAGCAGGGGAGGGGCAGAGAGAGAGAGGGAGACACAGAATCTGAAGCAGGCTCCAGGCTCTGAGCTATCAGCACAGAGCCTGATGTGGGGCTTGAACCCACAAACTGTGAGATCATGACTTGAGCCAAAGTTGGACGCTTAACTGACTGAGCCACCCAGGCGCCCCTATTTCACTTATTATTAATGATAGTTCACGTTGTGGTACTCTTAGAGTTAAAATAATTTCCCCCAAGGGAATATGAAAAACAGCTGAAAGTCACCCAGGACAGGGTGGAAGGCAGAATAGTTAATCCTCCAGAGATATCCATGTCCTAATCTCCAGAGCCTATGGATGTGTTGGCTTATATGGCAAGACACTTTGCAGATGTGATTAAGGGGTCTTGGGACAGGGAAGTTATCCTCATGACAGGAATGGGCCCTGTGTAATCACAGGGGTCCCTATAAGGGTAAGAGGCAGACAGGAGGGTGAGAGTGAGAGAAGATATGGTGATTGAAGCAGAGGTTGGAGTCATATTCTTTGGAGATGGAGGAAGATTCTATGAGCCAAGGAACACACTCAGACTCTAGAAGCTACGAAACCCAAGGAAATAGGTTTTTTCCCCTAGAGCCTCCGAAAGGAATGCAGCCTTGTCAGCCCACTTGAGACTGTTGATCGCCAGAACTATAAGATACCACGTTTAAGTAGTTTTAAACCCTAAGGCGGGGGGGGGGGTAGTTATAGCAGCAATGGGAAACTAGTGCTGAGGGCTTGGGAACAGTGGCTTGATCCAATCCTTCTTTAGGGTTGAGGCATTTTCTGCTATGAATAGCAGAGTGGAGGAGGAGAAGGTGGCTGTGTTGGGGCTTTCCTGTGTCCTAGCTTTCATTATCTTTGCTGTGTCCTAGCTTTCATTATCTTTCTTTGCTGTGCCTTTTAAAAAAATATTTTCCTCCCACTTCCTTATTATATCTGCGTTTCTGCTTTGTCAGCCCTCCCCGACTGCCCCAAACTCCAGCCCCCTCTTTTCCATTGTCACACTGTTAGTGAATCTTTTCACTCAGTAATTGTTTTTCCAACGAGTGCTAGAGATTTAGCTGTTCTCTCACTTGTAGCCCTTAATTGTCTTGCTAAATAAGTAATCTTGAGGACTTAGAATGAGAACTCCAACTTTGGATGTTAGGTTATTCATCCACACAGCCAGGACTGTGTTCGAGTTCTTCATTGTCCTCAACTTGCACATAAGTTATTTCTTCATGATAGCAAGCACCAACCAAAAAGTACTGGCTTCCTGAGTTCATTTAACATGGATTAGTAATAGGTATACACTGACAAGAAATGCTCATTTTATAATAAAGAGAATAGTTCACTATTAGAAATTAGTGTCAACTGATTACTTTCCAAAGAGTTTCTTAGAGCATTTTTGTTACCTATGCATTTCATTATAAGATAATCTCATAACTCTTAAGTACATGAGAATAATGCTTAACACTGTCTATTTTCAAAGCAGTTAAGAAATATCAATTAAGTTACATAACGCTTCTCTTTTCATAAGTAATGCTCTTTGAAGATGGATGTGCTAAGATCTAGATGAACTTGGACTGGTAGAATTTTTAAATCATACAAAAGGAAGTTCCCTTGTCAGCATTAGGGGAATAACACAGGAGTTTTAAGTTCTTAACCAATAGTGAAATTTTTGGTCTCGACTACTGTTTTCTTTACAGTTCTGAAATAAATCAGAGTAAGGATTTTTTTTTTATTCTCGGAAAAGTGGATTATTAAAATATGTTTATGAACATTCAATGTATATTTTGTGTTCTATTTAGATGTCTGTGAAAAGAGCATGTCAACAAAGGGAACATCTAGAGGGAGGGGGAAAGATGAAGAGGACCAAATTGGGGGCAGGGAGAAGGCAAGAGATACGAGCTTCAGGCTCATAAGTACTTTATGCTGACTTTTAATTTTTCATTTCCTTTCCTTTCATTTCATTTCATTTCATTTTTTAATGTTTATTTATTTTTGAGAGAGAGGGAGAGAGAGACAAAGAATGAGCAGGGGAGGAGCAGAGAGGGAGGGAGACACAGAATCTGAAGCAGGCTCCAGGCTCTGAGCTGTCAACACAGAGCCCAACACAGGCCTCGAACTCATGAACTGTGGGATCATGACCTGAGCTGAAGTCAGACACTTAATCGACTGAGCCACCCATGTGCCCCATATACTGACTTTTTAAAGTTTTCTAGTAGACATCACTCCAACTGGTAGCAAAGTAGAGTGATTAAGAGCGTAGACTCTGAAGCCATATTCTCCTGGGTTTAAGTCTTAGTCTGCCACCTAATAGCTGTGTGACCTTGGAGGAAGTTACTTAACTTCTCTGTGCCTCAGTTGTTGGTTTAATTTTTTAATTTTTATTTATTAAAAATTTAAAAAAATATTTTATTTATTTTTGAGAGAGAGAGCACAAGCAGGGGAAGGGCAGAGAGAGAGGGGGACAGAGGATCGCAAGCAGGCTCTGCACTGACAGCAGCGAGCCTGACGCAGGGCTCAGACTCACGAACCACAAGATCAAGACCTGAGCTGAGGTTGGACACTCAGTGGACTGAGTCCCCCAGGTGCCCCTCAGTTGTTGGTCTTAAAAAATGCCATAAAATAGAAGTAATTGCAGTAGCTACTTCATGGGGTTGTTATGGGGAATAGAAGGGTCTGTATCTGTGGAGCTTTAAATAATTCTTGCTATGGGTGCCTGGGTGGCTCAATTGGTTAAGCGTCTGACTTTGGCTCAGGTCATGATCTTGCGTTCCAGGGGTCAGGCCCCATGTCCAGCTCTGTGCTAACAATGAGGAGCCTGGAGCCTGCTTCAGATTCCGTGTCTCCCTGTCTCTCTGCCTCTCCTCCGCTCTCAATCTCTCAAAAATAAGTAAACATTAAAAATTTTTTTTAAAAAAGAGAAAAAAGAATAGTTCTTGTTACATGGTTTGTATTAGCTATTTTTCAGTTCTTTGAATTTAATAAATGTTCAGGAACTTTTATTTATTTTATTACAAAAATTTTAAAGAATGTTTTTATTTAGTTTTGAGAGAGAGAGAGAGAGAGAGAGAGAGAGCATGAGTAGGGGAGGGGAAGAGAGAGAGTGGGTGGGAGACACAGAATCTGAAGCAGACTCTAGGCTCTGAGCTGTCAGCACAAAGCCTGACAGAGGGTCCCAACTCATGATCCGCGAAATCATGACCCGAGCCAAAGTCGGACGCTTACCTGGGTGAGCCACCCAAGAGCCCCTATTTATTTTAATGGTCCAGTATTAGTTGTATACATGATAAAAGTTGTCAATATAGAACTGTATAATAAAGATCTCTTTAAAAATTGAATTTTATTTATCAAGTAGCTTAGTTTATAATAGGCTTTTACCTTGACCAGAAGCGAGGTATTTGATACAATGTTATTTAATCCAATGCCTAGTAGTAATGATGGATTTTTCAATAACTATATACTGAGAGAGTGAAGGAAGGCATGAATAATGCTAATGTTTATGGGGTGATGACTGTGTGTCAAGAATTGTACTAAGTGCTTCACAGACGTTTTTGTTTAAGCCTCATATTTAGGCCTACATACACAACAACCATATGTAGTCACTAATATAATGCCCACTTTACAGATGAGGAAATTGACGCACAGTGATTTGAATAACTTGCCCAAAGCCTTGGAGGCAGTGAGAGCTGGGATAAGAAACAGTCCAAGGTGAAGCTCTTAGTCAATATACTTAACTGGCTCCACTTTGTGAGTCGTCTCTGAGTAATGCTTCATGAAAGAGACTTAGGGACTCTGGTTTCTCAGTTTTAGCTCTTACTGATGGTCTTTTGCTAACATATAGCACATACTTTCTGTCTTCCTCAGCTTTTCTTGGGGTCTTCTTTGGCTCTGTGATTAGATCATGCATTTTGTCAATGCTACTGAAGACCATTGAAGAATATGGGCCAGCTTGCTCTGCTTTGAAAAGACCCCAAACTTTTATACTATTTTTATATTATTTTTGTTTATTTGCTATAATTTTTCCCTTCCTTCTGTTATTTACTCTTACTCTGGACTACTATAAGTGTATTTTTTTTAAATGTTTATTTATTTATTTGAGAGAGAGAGAGCACAAGCCGGGGAGGGGCAGAGAGAAAAAGAGAGAGAGAATCCCAAGCAGGCTCTGTGCTGTCAGTGCAGAGCCTAACGTGGCTCCGTCTCACAAACCATGAGACTGTGACCTGAGTTGAAATCCAGAGTTGGATGCTTAACTGGCTGTGGCCACCCAGGTGCCCCAACTATAAGTCTATCTTAAATGTTTGCATACAATTTTCATTCGATATCTCTGCGTAGAGGTGGGTAGTGTTGCTGAATACAGATCTACATAACAAAAACAAAACTAGCTACTTTGAATTGATTGCTGATTTGGGGGCAGGCATTTTTTTTAGGTCCACCGTATGCATTGTCTTATTAATTCTGATGATGTCAAAAAGCAGTTAGTAGTATTCTTCTTTTAGATGAGAAAGCTGGTTTGGAAAAGTGAAATAATTTCCCCAGGATCTTAGAGCTAGTAAGTGGTAAAGACAAGACAAAACTCATGTTTGTCTGAAGCCACAGCTCTAGAACTGTCCCTTATGTTGCGCTACCTGTCCTGTTTTGGTCTAGGGAACTGAGGGAGTTCAAGGGACTTGAATGTAGTATGTGCGGAAAGGTGGTAGATAAGGAGGGACGGATCAGCAAAGGCCCCATAAGCAGTGAGGTACTACAGGGCCAGGTAGGATCGTAGCCATGTTCTCTGTAGACAGATGACTTTATTTTTTAAAACCTATCTCATTCAATGTTACTTATTCAGGATTTTCAGTACCTAATCTGTGTCAGGCAATGGGTTCTTGATTGTACACTGAATAATTGAAATTGCTAGAAGTCTGCTCTGAGCAATCTTCTCAAAATAAAGCCTTTTTTTTCTGATTGTTTATAAATCTTTATTTGATATAACTTTAAGTATCTTTGAAAATAGCACACTGGAGGGGCGCCTGGGTGGCGCAGTCGGTTAAGCGTCCGACTTCAGCCAGGTCACCATCTCGCGGTCCGTGAGTTTGAGCCCCGCATCGGTCTCTGGGCTGACGGCTCGGAGCCTGGAGCCTGTTTCCGATTCTGTGTCTCCCTCTCTCTCTGCCCCTCCCCCGTTCATGCTCTGTCTCTCTCTGTCCCCAAAATAAATAAACGTTGAAAAAAAAATTAAAAAAAAAAAAAGAAAATAGCACACTGGATTATTAATGACTGGTTTATGGAATCATTTGCAATTATTCTGTCAGCACAAGTGTGACCTTTGTAGCAGCTGATAACAGTACTTTAATAGAAACGCTATTTTTGAATGAATTTTTACTTTTCTATTGATCTGTATTCTTTTTTTAATATATATATTTTTAATGTTTATTTATTTATTTTGAGAGAGAGAGGGAGCACAAGCAGGGGAGGGGCAGAGAGAGAGGGAGAGGGAGAATCTCAAGCAGGTTCTGCCCTGTCAGTGCAGAGCTCAGCGTGGGGTTTGATCTCACAAACCATGAGATCATGCCCTGAGCCGAAATCAAGAATCAGACGCTTAACCGACTGAGCCACTCAGATGCCCCGATCTACATTCTTAATGGATGATTAATATTCTTAATGGAGGATGATTAATGTTGATTTCAACACCGATGCTTAGAATGCTGCTTGCATCCCGGTTGCAACTATAGGAATGTGCTGATACAGAAGTCAGAGTCTGAGCATTAAGAACCTGAAAGCTTTAAGGACAGAGATTAGAGGCAAGGAGTCAATATGTAAGAAAGTGGCAACCCTGTTAGGTAGGATCAGAAGCCTCTACTTGCTCTGCTAAGAAAGGGTTGACAGGGGACTGAGAGATTGCTCCTGAGGAATTATGCAAGCAAGAAGCCCAAGGCCTTAACTAGAATTTGAGTTCCACTCTCTACATTTGCTTTCTGCTCTTTGCAGCATGGCAACCTCAGATGAGTTCAATGACAGACTCTCAATTCTACATAGCTCAAGGTCTGCTTCTCCAAGGTCTGCTTCTCCTGTGTCTGTTTCTAACACACATTTCCTTTATCTGAATGTTTATAGCATTCATAGTCTATACCACATGATCTAACACTTAACTGTATACATTCGTGCATTCCTTGGAGATTGTTTCTTATATTTTTAGCTCCTTTACAACTAGGTAAGTTCTTGAAGGCAGTGATCAAACATAAGTGTCTTCGGTGGCCCTCATGATTAACTATGGTAAGGGCCAGCTAAGAGGCTCAATATATTCTGAAATTCTTGCAGATAAATATTTGAATGCCATTAGCAATTTAAAATACATTTCACATGAGGTAAGGATGGTTTTCTGTAAGAAAAATATGTCTATTTTGGTCCACAAAGCATGCTTAGAGAGTCTGTGTTATTTTCTTATTATACTTATGAGTTATTGATTTATTTTTTATTTCTTGATTTATTGTAAAATGCACATTATAGCAGAACTAACAAATATTTAAATAAAATTCTAGTCAGGTTGCTAATTATAATGTTCATTATCATACTAGTATAATTATTGGGTAGATTTCTCATTTATAACATAGAAAGGGAGGACTCCTGTGCTTTCTTAGTTTGTCCAACTTCTTATTGCTTTACAGTTGTTGAAGGTAAAAAATTTTCCCTGGAGAATTTTATTACTATAAACTTCTACTTTGCTAATTTGTTCTCACTCATAATACAAAGGCCGTAAATGCTATTCACATCTCCCAATTTTTTAGGTGGAGTGGATTCCTCCTTTGTGCCATTGCAATGTTTCTTGTGATATTCCCAATGTTTACTTTTCCAAAAAAGCTTCCTCCTCGACACAAGAAAAAGAAAAAGAAAAAATTTTCTGCTGATGTTGTTAGTGACGATGACGTTATGAAGGAGAAATCAAACAATAGTGAACAAGTGGACAAAAAAGTTTCTTCTATGGGATTTGGAAAGAATGTCAGAGGTAAAGTATATCTTTTGAGAAAATATGTGTGCAGTTATTTTATTTTATCTTATTTTTATCTGTGTGTGTTTATTTATTTATTAATTATTTATTCATTTATTTATTTATTTAGTGCATGGTATTTTAGATCAGTGCTACTCAAACTGTGGTCCAAGGCCAGTGCTACCCACCAACTGCTACTGGCTTGTGATAAGTACTGAAAGTTTGAGTAAGTGTTGAGAAACGTTTAAAGATATTTGACAATAACTTTATGCCTGTTGAATCTAATAAAGATAACAAACTTAGTTTGCATTTTGTATGGTAAACATTTTATTTTCTTGTAGTATTTTCTTTAATATATTTTGCAAAAGTATCAGTATATGACAGCCTGGAAACATCAATTCAAAAATAGTTCTTCATCACAGATTGTTTGAGAAGCACTGATATAGACCCTAAAGATACAGATATTTATGTATGTCATTTACTGTAAGTAGAGATGTCTGGTTTTTAAAATACTGCATTGTATGATGAATGTTTTTTTCCCAGAGGAACGGTGGGTTTGGTGATGTGTGGCCTGATCCTTACCTAAAAGTAGAATCTAATACTGGGTAGCAATCTTATTTAACAGTGGCTCTGTCAGATGCTTGTAAGTGGCCATAGAATGGGCCTCTAAACATCAGTGTAAAAACATCCAGAAAGTTTCAGAGATGTGTACGGGTCTATTTTTTCATTTTTATTTGTCTTAAAATTAAAGACTAGATTAGGCAATCTCAAACCCAAACAAATTAATTTTAACCAGGCAATATTTGTTCAGTGTTCAGTCTATCTGTTGAGTGACAGTAAGTACCTCTGAGTCAAGAAAACTATAATACCACATTCCCATTAATTTCAGCCTTTTAATCCCTGAGTTGATTTTTTTCTTCTTGAAATTATGAAGCATAGGATTTACCAAGTGCTTACAACAGTGAAGATTGTTTTAGGTAAAATTTACCTAGGCACATTATCCTCTCACTTTGATTATATACACACTAAAGTCAAAGAGGAACTTTTTAGGCCTAGAAGGAAGTTACTAATATATTATGGAATAGTCCCTGCAGTCAAAGAAAAATAATAGTTAGATCGGACTTTTTTTAAGACCATATTTTTGCAAAACAAGTGAAGTCACATTTCTTTGAAAATGGTCCTTCCCAGTTAAGTTTTAGACCTGCCTCCTCTACTCCCCTTCCCCCTGCAATTATTTTGTGACAGTGTGTACTTTTGGAACTGCAAAAATTACTCTGCTCTAACACCATCAAGGATTCTTTGGATGCTAGTGTGGCCTGAGCTCTTATCATGTGGGCCAACCCATCATTTTCATGGATGTATTATGGATCCTGTTGCCTATTACCAAAGGAGTAATTTTTTTTATAACTTGATAGAGAGCAAGACTGATATTAAAGAATTTACAACACAAGAATAGACAGAGTCTTTTAAAAAAATATTTATTTATTTGAGAGAGAGAGAGAGAGGGCATTTGAACAGGGGAATGGCAGAGAGAGAGGGATGGAGAGAATCCCAAGCAGGCTCCATGCTGTCAGCACTGAGCCCCCAGGGCTTGATCTTACAAAACTGTGAGATCATGACATGAGCCGAAATCGAGAGTTGGACACTTGATTGACTGAGCTACGCAGGTGCCCCAACTTAGAGTCTTAATTTATAAAGAATATAAAGTAGAGTCAAAGGGAAAATAAAGACATAAGTAAGCTAAGATTGTATATCTTATAGCTTAGGGGTAGATGTTTAAATGTGAAATATATGCTGTCTTGGATAATAGAGAAAAGGAAGAGAAGACTGATATCAAACACCAACAACAGATATGACTGGAGAGGGGGATGGCGTTCCTTTGGAGGATGCAGTGTAGACAATGATGTTCATGTCCCATCTCCCTCTGGGACCTTACCGTCTTTGTGGCAGAGGCCTGCTGGCTGCTGGTACCTTCCTGAAGGTCTGCAGGTCTTTCTTGCCTGAGGATTTTCTTTGTGGGCTGGGAAACCTCTTGGCTCCTACTTGAGTCTGGTATCAAGTGCCAGGGAATTAACACTCTCCCACTCCCCACACAGCAACCTCTCCCCCCGCCCCCCAATGTTTATTTATGTTTGAGACGGTGGGGGAGGGGCAGAGAGAGGGGCCAGAGGATCTGAAGCGGGCTCCACACTGACAGCAGAGAGCATGATGTTGGGCTTCAACTCATGAATCACGAGATCATGACCAGAGTCCACGTCGGGCACTTAACTGGCTAAGCCACCCAGGTCTCCCCCTCCCCACAGCAGTCTTAACCACTGGCTGATGAACACCCCAGCTTCCCTACTTGATGGGTGAGACAGTTCTGAGGTATATTTCTACATCCCTTGTAGGCGACTCTTGTGTCCTGGGCACTCCTGAACAGCTTTTTCTGAACCTCCCCAATAAACTGCTTGGACTTGAATCTTTGACTCAGGGCCTGCTTCCATGGGAAAGGGCACTTAGGCATGTGTGTTCAAAAGTGGAAAAAGTGGTTATGGAATTCTAAGATTGTTTTTCAAAACTGAATCTATATACTATTTTATTGTGGATCATCTTGTACTGCTAGGGATTTCTCCTCTCCGTCTTCTCTATGCTCAATATGATAGATGAGGATATTTT
Source organism: Herpailurus yagouaroundi (assembly GCF_014898765.1). Lineage (NCBI taxonomy): Eukaryota > Metazoa > Chordata > Mammalia > Carnivora > Felidae > Herpailurus > Herpailurus yagouaroundi. The sequence continues at coordinate 14,665,592 of NW_024412406.1, forward strand.
CTTTTAAAGAAAAAAAGTAAGAGGAGTCTGTTAGCAGTGATGGGTAGTTGGTTTATAAAATCTGTTTCCTTTCTGATTTTCTGTCAGTGTTTCTGAGACATTCCCAGCTTTTTCATCCTATGCCTTCATTGTGATGACTGATCTCGCTTCTGCAGCTAAACCTCCTGATTGGGATACAGAGCTGGTTCATTTTTACCTTCACTTGTGCTGGGTTCTCTAATTGTATCTGGACTGGGGCTTCAGGAAGCACTTTGTCCTTTTAGAAAGGAATTCTGTTTTAATGGGAGTATAAAGTGCAAATGTTTTGCTAAAAATGGTTCACATGATGTTAATGATGTAGGAAGCATGTTTAATAGAATATTTACGATTAATTCCTGTTTATCTTGTACTTAGTGATTTTCTCCAGAATATATAATACCTATCACCTATAGGAAATGGCAGTCTAATATTTAATCTGCTTTTCAAAAGGACAAATTACATCTCTGGGAGTCATTCCACTGTGGACACAGTTTGTGTTACGAAAGGGAGATCCCTCGTTGAGGCCTTGAATTAAAGAATGGTTGCTAAGATTTCATTTTGAGTTAAGTCTGAGTGTGATTCTCAGATTCTTTTTTCCCTTGTCCAGCTTTCTGCAGGAGGGCTCCTTCAGGTCTTAAAAAAAAATTTTTTTTTTAATGTTTATTTATTTTTGGGAGAGAGAGACAGAATGTAAGCAGGTGAGGGGCAGAGAGAGAGAGGGAGACACAGAATCCGAAGCAGGCTTCAGGCTGGTCTGGATGCAGGTCTGGAACCCATGAACTGTGAGATCATGACCTGAGCGAGGTTGGGCACTTAACCAACTGAGCCACCCAGGTGCTCCATCCTTCAGGTCTTATTTCATATTTGTTTTTATTTTATTTTATTTATTTATTTTGAGAGAGAGACAGAGAGAGCGAGCAGGGGAGGGGCAGAGAGAGAAGGAGAGGGAGAATCTCAGGCAGGCTCGACAATGTCAGCTTGGAGCCCTATGCGGGGCTCAAACTCACAAACCATGAGTTGAGCTGAAACCAAGAGTTGGATGCTTAACCAACTGAGCCACCCAGATGCCCCCAAAGTTTAAAATTTTATTTGAGAGAGAGAGAGAGAGCGAGAGAGAGAGCACGAGCGGGGGAGAGGAGCAGAGGGGGAGAAAGAGAGATAGACAGACAGACAGACAGAGAGACAGAGAGACAGAGAGACTTTTAAGCTGTTCCATGATCAGTGCAGAGCCCGATCTCACAACTCTGAGATCATGACCTGAGCCAAAATCAAGAGTCAGACACTCAACTGACTGAGCCACCCAGGTGCCCCTTTACTTAATATTTGAAATTTGGATACCAGTGTTTGCTTCTTCAAAGAGGAGGTGACAAGATACCCAAGTTAATAACTTATACTTCCTTAAAAAAAATGATTTGAACCATACAAATCCACTCTCTGCCTCCACATTTTAATGATAGACATTGGGGAAATCTGACTCAGTGTTTCTAGATTCTTGTTATAAATTATGCAGGAATAAGACTGTTTTAAAACACCACAAAGGAGAAAGTAGAATTTTTAGTGTGTCTGCATCACCTTTCCATAAAGAGATTAACATTGATTGCATCAAAATCTTACCAATAAAAATAAACACTTAAAATACTTAACTAGATCAATTTTCCTGAGGTTTGAGGTCCAGCATTTTGGTGTCTTCCAAATTTAGCTGGATATCTTCCTAAATAGAAAACTTTTGGTTACAGTTAATCATAAGAAAAAAATTTTTTATTTTTGTGTCCACTTTTAATCTTTTAACTGCTTAGCATTATTAATTAGCATAAAATATAACAGATTCTTCTCTTCCAGACTTTTGTCTATGGTAGATTGCAATATGTTTATAATCCTAACTAAATAAAATAGTTATTCTGAAATGATGAACTGATTTAAAATGGCTACTGGAGGTTATGGAATTTTGATCACTGAAGGATTGTGTTGGCATCACTTAATTCAATGACTACTCACTTTGTAGAAGTGCTGTACTCCATGCTGCGGCGGAGAGAAAGAGGAGTGAGCCATGGTTTGCCCTTAGGGTGCTTGTAGTCCCTGGAGGGAGACAGGACGAGTACAGATGGAAAGACCGGAAAGGAGGACTGACACGATGGTGTGAGGTTCAATGGCAGGCAAGGGAACATCTGTTTGAGGGGTCAGGAATGGTTTCATGGAGGAGGTGGGATTGGTGGAGAACCCCGGCAGGCTGGGAGGGTTTCAGTAGGTGGAGGTTGGATGGTTCCAGTCAGAGACAGCAAAGGCAAGGTCAGACTGTGTAGATGTGTTTGAGAATGCGGAGCAAGTGTACTGTGGTTGGTTGTACGTGGAGATACGTGGGAGATGAGGTTGGGCAGGGAAGGCATGGCCGCATTGTGTTGTAGAGAGCTTGAGTTCTAGTAACTTAAAAAAAAAATTTTTTTTTTTTAAAAAAAATTTTTTTTTCAACGTTTATTTATTTTTGGGACAGAGAGAGACAGAGCACGAACGGGGGAGGGGCAGAGAGAGAGGGAGACACAGAATCGGAAACAGGCTCCAGGCTCTGAGCCATCAGCCCAGAGCCCGACGCGGGGCTCGAACTCACGGACCGCGAGATCGTGACCTGGCTGAAGTCGGACGCTTAACCGACTGCGCCACCCAGGCGCCCCCTAGTAACTTTTAATGGAATCTGTCCCTAGGGGGCAGTGGGGAGGTTTGAGCAGACATTTGACGGCACTCCATTTGGTAGATTAGGGAGGGAAAGGGGTAGAATGGGAGGAGGGGCCCAGGTGGAAAGCTATGGCAGAGTCCCAGGGAGAGGCGACGATAGTTTTGAGTGGCAAACAAGGAAAGGACAGTAGCCTGCCAAACTAGTCCCCCTACTTCTATCCCTGTTCCCTCTTGGTTGCTTTCAACTCTGCAGCCAGAAGGATGCCTCTCCTCTGCCAGCTTCTGCGGTCTCCTATCTCACTTGCAGAAAAGTCTCCTGTCTCTATGACCTACCAGGGTTAGTATCTGGTCCCTGCTTATCTGTTTAACCCCATCTCCCTCCTACAGCCCCATTTGTTTATTCCACTTCAGCCACATTGGGCTCATCACTGGTCCTCAAACTTGCCAGGCATATTCTCACCTCACGGCCTTTGCATTTGACATTCTTGTACTGGGAATGTTCTTCCCCAGAAGTCCTCACTTCCTGCAGGATATTACTCAAAGTGTCCCTTCTCAGTGAGGCCTTGCTTGGTCACCCTTTTTAAAAATCTCCACCTTCCTCTCCAAAGCTTCTTATCTCCTGCCCTCCTCTATTTTTCTCCTTAGTACTCATCACTATTTAACATATTATATATTTTACTTATTTATCTATCTTATTTGTTGTCTCCACAGTGAGAAAGTAAGCCCCATGAAGGCAAGGATATTTTGTCTGCCATGTACCTTGATGAATTTATACCGCTTAGTAGATAGTCAATATTTGATGACTGAATTATTGAGTGATGAGAAGGGAAAGAGAGGTTGTGTCTATAGGATGCGGCAACTGATATGAGGATAATGGGTCAAAGTTGGTTTCAGGATTTCAACCTCAGATATGGGGAGAGGAGCTGGCTGAGAGGAGCAGAAGGAATAAATCCCAAATCTGAGTTGCCCAAGAACATCGAGAACTATTGCATGTGGCCCTTTGCTACGTGTTTTAAAACTAGTATAGTATGGGATATGTTGGGGTCAATCCTTGACTCAGCAAAGAGGGATCACCAAAGCCTGGTCTATGCTGTGTTAGCCCTCTTGCATCCTGCCTTTGTTCCTTTGCTGAATTACAGGTTAGTTTTATGTTTGCAGCTTTTATTGAAAGCTATTGCTTTTGTTTTTTGTTTTGTTTTGTTTTGTTTTGTTTTGAAAGCCATTGCTTTTGAATTCCCCATATTTGCCATAGGTGCATTGCCTGCTGCCCTTTATATAAAACCCTGTGTAGTGAAAACAGTGGTTCTCAAACTTAGGCTCTCTAGGAAGCACCACAAGGGCTTCTTAAAACCCAGAGGGCTGGGTCCTGGCTCAGAGCATTAGAGTCAGGAGGCCTGGGGTATGGCCTGAGAATTTGCATTTGTAACAGCTTCTCAGGTGATGCTGATGCTGGTAGTCCAGGGACCACACTGTGAGAATCACTAGTCTACAACAGAGTGAGGAAAAGCACTTAGATCGTTTCTGCAAACGATGATTGTACAACTTTTTGTCTTGGTGGCCGGGAAGAAGAGTCAAATTTGAAGCCCAGCAAGGATCTTATAGACATATTTAATTCCTTTTTTTTCTGGTTTTGATGTTCTGCTGTATTTATGTCTTCTCTATCTCTGGTTCCTTGTTTCATTTCTCTTTTGCGTTTATTTTGTTGTACATATGTTATCTTGTGGTAAGCCAGACCTTTAGAGTTAGAGCTTAGGAGGTAAATGGTAACAGGCCTAACAAAGAATTCCTGAAAAAGAAAGCACTTTCTTTATATTCAGTGCAAATTAACTGTGGGATTACTAGTAGTAGTATCTACTTAGAAAGTTATATATAAAAATACTCATTGATGCTGGATTTAAACAAGCACAACAGTACTGTGGCCAGTAACCACTAGTGATGTATCTTGGGCCTTGACAGCTGCTGTTTCTGTCCACTGTCTGTAGGTAAATGGCCATGGAGCTTCACATGCTGGCCCAGAGGGGATTCTGATATGCAAAGTCACCTAGTTCCTTCTACTCTTTTTTTTTTTTTTTTTTGGCAAGCAGGGAATGCCATTTGCCAGACTGTTTTGGAGGGGAAGGGAAAACTGCAATATTTTCATGGAGACTTATGATTAGGGAACACAGTGGGGGTCATTAGTTTCAAAGAAGATGAGCAGGAAACAGGGACGCTTGGGTTGTATGTTGGCCGTGTTACACAGGAGAACAACTCCCTCCCAGCCCCGCTCTCTTGCTTGCTTGCTTGCTTGCTTGCTTTCCTGCTTTCTTGCTTTCTGTCTTTCACAAATATCTTTATTGACCAATTACTATAGAATGAAGAACTAGGAGGTAGAAAGGAAAATACACATAATACAATAGAAGTCTTTAAATGGAGGTATGTACATTCTAAGGAAAGTTGAAGGAGCAGGAGGAAAGAATTCCTAAGTCAGCTGCCTGAGTCAGGGAAGACTTGTTCTGGAAGAGGACATATTGTTGCATCCTTTTAAAATTGCAGTTTTTTGTTTGCTTGGTTGGTTTTTTTTAGACTATAAGAGCAATACATACCCATAGTAGAAAATTTAGAAAGTGCATAAAGTTATAAAGAATAAAATGAAGGTGAGTTCCAATATCATTCCTGAACATAAATGCTTACATTATTTTTATAATAAAATAGTATATTTTGAAACTAGATAGATGTGGTGGTTGCACACCATTGTAAACGTACCAAATACTACTGAATCGTTTACTTTAAAATAGTTAATTATATGTTATGTGAATTTTACGTCAATAAATTGTTTCTGGAAAGATATTTATTTTATTTGAATTTAGACATGGGCTTTAAACTTTAGATAAATCTTTATTTTTTCCACAAGAAGACATATTATGCCCAAAAATATCTATGTCAGAAAAATTACAAAAAGCATTAACAAGGGTCAGTATGTTTGTTTGGTATTTGATGTTTATCATTTATATCTGGGATTAATGTTAATTTCCAGGTAATAGAATTCAGTCGACAACTTCATAGTATTTCATAGTATTCATCTATTTTATTTATTTATTTATTTATTTATTTATTTATTTATTTATTTATTTATGAGCATAGAATGTATTGTTGAATCACTATGTTGTACATCTGGAGTAGATTCCTTAGTGCCCCTTACCCATGTAGCCCATCCCCCCTCCCACAATCCCTCCCGTAACCCTCAGTTTGTTCTCCATATTTATGAGTCTCTTCTGTTCTGTCCTCCTCCCTGTTTTTATATTGTTTTTGTTTCCCTTCCCTTATGTTCATTGGTTTTGTCTCTTAAAGTCCTCATATGAGTGAAGTCATATGATTTTTGTCTTTCTCTGACTAATTTCACTTAGTGTAATACTCTCCAGTTCCATCCACGTAGTTGCAAATGGCAAGATTTCCTTCTTTTTGATTGCTGAATAATACTCCATTGTGTATATATATATATATATATATATATATATATATATATATATATACCACATCTTCTTTATCCATTCATCCATCGATGGACATTTGGGCTCTTTCCATCCTTTGGCTATTGTTGATAGTGCTGCTATAAACATGGGGGTGCATGTGTCCCTTCAAAACAGCGCACCTGTATCCCTTGGATAAATGCCTAGTAGTGCAATTGCTGGGTCGTAGGGTAGTTCTATTTTTAGTTTTTTGAGGAACCTCCATCCTGTTTTCCAGAGTGGCTGCACCAGTTTGCATTCCCATCATCCATTTTATATAATAATAAAACCACACCCCTCATCCTATCCCCAGTTTAAATTAAAAAAAAAAAAATAGATGTCAAAAGAACAAAATTGAAATCTATGTCTACCTAATAAAGGTCCTTAGAAGAACGTAACAGAGAAAAGCTGATGTGGAAGTAGAATGTCAGCAGACAAAAACATACACCATGACATATCATAGGGAAGGAATGTTCCTGCAACCAAAAAAGATCAGAAAATAAATAGAAGGATTAAAAATATATTAAAACAAATTAGCATATAGATATTATCATTCATAATTGTGACTTTGAATCTTAAAGAAAATGTCAAATTATGCTATAGATTTTCCAGTAATACCTGTTAATTCATAGAAAAAAATGTTTACAGCTTTGTTGCTTTAAGAGGCAAATGCCCAGTTATCTGAAAAATTCAAGCATACCAAACACCTCTTTCCCAGATATGCTGGATGAATGAATACTGTATATTTCCTCCTTCTTCTCTTGTTAGCATTTTATTGTTTTCTTTAATGGAATCTTTAGTTTATAATTTGATCTAAATTCTTTTAGGTTTCTTTAGCTCTCAAAAGCCATACTTTGAAAAGGATTATATATTTGGTCCTTCACTTTTTTCTGTGGTTTTGGTAAGTCTACCACTATATGGACCAACGTTTATCTTATACTTTCTTAAAAACTAGCTCACTCCTCAGGAGGAAATTAGGCATCTTTGGAATAGACTTTATTTTCTTACAAGTATGTGGATATTGTTTTAGTACAAATTGTTGCTATGATCTTATAATGAATATTAATAAACACATTCCAAATATGTTTTTGAGTACCTACTAAATGCCAGATATATGCTAGGAGATGAAGCTATACAGATGTACCACAGTCCTACTTTTGTAGCATTTACACTCTCTTAAAACAGGTAAACACACACAGCTATGGAAGACTTGATGAGTAGCAGTATGAATGGCATGCTGTGGGAGCACGGAGGAGGAGCACTTGTCTGTCCGGAGGGGCTGTCTCTTATAGACTAGATGGATGAACTTGACGTTTGCTAAGCAGACTGGTGAGGGATACAGTTAATAGTAGAGACAAGAAAGACCATGGCCATGTAGGGAGCTTATGGTGGGCAATCACAGTACTTCAGAACTGGAAGGGTGGAGAGCAACCCTGTCTTAAGGGTCTTGCAAGTGAGGTCAAATTCATGGCAGCCAAGCCTTCTTATTTTCTTGGTCATTCTCTCTGTTAGTATATCTTTTTCAAATTTATCATTATGTAAGAAAGTCTGTTTCAGTAGTTTAAGACAAAAAGGCATGATGTGCGCTTTCAGTTTGTAAAGGACAGAAGCAAGTTCATTGCCCCTAAGACAGTGGGGTTCTAGTGTAAGGCTCTCTCAAGGGCCCCTGGCAGTTCTGGGAATGTGGTCTCTGCTTCTGGACCCACAGCCACTCTGCATACTCAACTGCAGGTTGAGGCTCAGTTCCTTTTCCTTACTTATGTTCTCACTCAAATCTTCATACTCACTGCCTAGTTCACTCTCTGTCTCAGGTGCCAACACTAAGGGGCGTGAAATAAAGGGCTTGGCCAGCATGTGGTTCACATGGGGTGTCCCAGGCCTGTTGGCTACAGGGCTACCTTCCAGAAGCACCTTTGAGTCCAGCCTCTTTGCCTGGCCCAATCGGCTGGTTTTGGGATATCAGGTCACATGCTACAAACCTTGCTACATCAGCATAAAGAACCACTGAAAAGGGGTCTTTCAGTATGGTAGTGCCCCACAGACCTATCTCCAGAATGGGATCCATTTCACACCAGACTAAATGTATTCCCAGTGAGTTTCACCCTCTGTCCACTTTAAAAGATGCCTGCCACCTTTTGGTTCCTATGAAACCCAGGCTCACTTAAAGCTTTACTCTTCAAAAACAAAAAACAAAACAAACAAAAAAAAAAACCCCACTTTATTCTAAGTAGATACTTCAAGTTGTAGGCTTATTTTATGATTGAGCACAAAATATTCACACATATTGGGGCACACTTGCCTGATGGTCAAAAACTTACACAGATATCAACACCTGCTGCCTCATTTTATGCTGTGAGCTGCGAGGCCTCGGAGAACAAGAAGCTATTGCCTCTGCCCTTAATCAGCTTCCACAGGAACCCAGCCACACCCCACACATCTCAGATTTTCTGAAACAAGGTCAGTGGGGGACTCCATCAAATTTACCGTAGCGGAGCACCATTACGATCACCATGTAACTCAACACGCGGTCCAGGTGCACATGCCGGCTGGTTGCCTGCACTACTGTGGATGTGCACGTGGGAACAAGCAAAGGATTTTCCAATGACAGTTAACAGGTTTTGTTTTTTTTTAAAGTTTTTATTTAAATTCCAGCTAGCCAACAGACAATGCAATATTAGTTTCAGGTGTTCAACCCAGTGATTCAACATTTACATACAACACCTGGTGCTCATCACAACCGCACTCCTTAAGTAACACTTCTGCTAAAAGTGATTTCTATGTATAGCTTATATTACATGCTATTGAATTCTGGTGCTTTGTATTGAATTTTATTCCTCCTTTACTAGTGTTTAAGGCATTTCCGGTTTTAGTGTCAGCTTGCCCTTACAATAGAATTTGTAACATTTTGTAACATTAAACAATAAAAAAATGAGAATCACTATCATGATCTCATCTCTCCTTCATCAGGCTTTTTACTGCATTTTGAATTTTTAAAAATTTTATTTATTTATGCACTCATTCATTTATTTTTTAAGAGAAAAGGAAAGAGCACACACGTGCATGTGGGCAAGAGGCAGAGAGGGGTAGACGGAGGGGGAGTGGAGAGAGACAGAGAGAGAGAGAATCTAAAGCAGGCTCCATGCCTACTTCTGAGCCCAATGCAGGGCTCTACCTCATAGTGAGATCATGACCTGAGTGGAAATCAAGAGTTCAGTGCTTAACCGATTGAGTCACCCAGGCGCCCCCTACTGCTGCATTTTTAATTTTACGATGACGGTTATAAACGACACTAATAAACTTATCTAAAATATATTGTACAGCATAAAAATCAGGTATTTGACAGCATATGTATGGATTTAGCTTATGTTTTTAAACTTCGTGTTTTTTAAACTATTTTAAGTTTATGTAAAAGCCACAGAAGTAGCACATGGAGCTGTACTCCAGTTCTCCAATTGTCAATGGTTTGGACCCATCTGAGAAACTGTGGACATGATGCTCTGCTGTCCTGTACTACTTCAGTGTGTGATTTCTAGATACAAGGACACCCTCCTACATGACCACTGGGCAGCCATCAAAATCAGGAAATGAACATTGATCCAGTGCTACCACCTAGACCACAAGCTCTATTCGAACTTTGTCAGTTATTTCAACAATGTCCTTTATAAATGTCCAAATCCAATTCACAGATCACATGTTGTATTTAGTTATGGTGTATTTTAGTCTTCCTCAATCTGGATCAGTTTCTCGTATATCTTTATCTTTTATGACCTTGATCTTTTTAAAAAGTACAAGCTGATAACTTTATAGAATGACCCTCAATTTGGGTTTGATAGGCATACAACTGAGATGATGCTGTGTTCAGTGTCTTAAAACAGAAGGTATATAATGCTAATTCCTAGTGAACTTTTATCTCTTGGGTAAGATTGTATCTACCAGATTTCTCTAAAGTTAATAAATATATTGCAGTTATAAGTCAATAAGTAATTTGTAAATATTTTGTGGGGAGGTACTTTGAAACTATGCAAATCCAGTTGAGTCTGATTCGTGGTAGTTATATTTCATAAAATAACATGAACATAGAGTCAGGGAATACAGAAGCATTGCTCCAGGGGAAATACAGGGGTGGATTCCTGTCACAACATAATTGTCAACCAGTCAATACATAACCTTGGTTTATGTGTGTTTCTGTTCAAAGACACCTTGTTTAATATAAAGTAAAACCTTGGTTTGGATGCAGGATTCATTCCGGAAACATGCTTGTAATCCAAAGCACTTGTATATCAAAGTGAATTTCCCCACAAGAAATAATGGAAACTCAGATGATTCATTCCACAACCCAAAAATATTCATGTAAAAATGATGACAATACTGTAATATAACACAAAATAATAAAAAATAAAAATAAACAAATTAACCTGCACTTACCCTTGGGAGACAAGACAGAGGAGGGTTATTGTGTAGGATGACTTTCATTACCAATAACAGAATCACTGCTATCTACTGGTTCAATGGAATCTTTTTCTTTTTATGCAACTTTAACAAGAAACCTATTCAATGACACTTACTTTTGCCTCCTTTTGAGGATTTCACAGAAATGTGACATTGCCTTGACGATCACCCACAAGCCTGCAGTGAGCAAGTGAGAGAGAGAGGGAGGAAGAGGGAGAGAGAGAGAGAAGAACCATTGGTTCAGTTGTGATCATGTGACGTTTGGCATATTGCAAGACATCGTTCGTTTATCAAGTTAAAGTTTATTAAAAATCTTTGCTCGTCTTGCGGAACACTCATAGAACAAGTTACTCGCAATCCAAAGTTTTACTGTATGTTGTTGATTCATTAACATTGAGCCCGTGGCCAACAGCATTATGACTTATGCCTGAAGGATGTGTATCTAACACATGTATTTTCTCCATAAGGCACATGAAAGCCTCTTAGGAACACTAGACAGCACTTCAGCACTATGCTTGGAGGCCATTTGAAAAAGGGAGATCACCAAAGGCACAAAAATGCTAAAAATGTGACAATATCTTGTGAAAAGGACACTTGTTTGCAGCATGAAAGCTGACCTGAGAAGGCAAAGTGAGAGGCCTCATGCAGCCTTAGCCAAGAATGTGTGTGTCCTGCAACTCTGTGCATGTCCTTGAATGAGACCCCCCCACCCCATCACTGGCGAGTACTGATTTGGGAGTTACAAATAAATTGTAGTGAGTGGGTGAATTTGCAAATACTAAATTTATGAATAATGAGGACTGACTGTGTCTTATTTCTATTAAACTTTCACTTACCACTTTTAGCATCCATTGACCTCAAATTGCTTCCAGTTTGCCTATTGAGGATCCTTCAAACTGTCTTTGGTATCCTTCTGGCAAGTCTCCATCATTCTTTGAGCACTTTACTTTCTTGTTTAACAAGATTTTCCAGGCTCATGTTGTATTTTCTCTGCCTCAGCTCTGAAGTTAGACATTTCTCCAAGGAGCTTTGGTTCCTTTTAGTGGAAGATGGCCTTTAAAAACCAAGCACTGGTGCTAGATGGGCTCATTGCTCCTAGGGTGTTATACTACTTCTAAACCCTGTAGAAGAGAGAATTAGGAAATATGTGTATGTACACACATACACAAATCTATCATCTAACATCTTTATCTGTCTATCTATCTATTGTCTATCATCTTATCTATCAACTATCTATCTATCTATCTATCTATCTATCTATCTATCTATCCATCCCATGAATTCATACCATTACCTTCAGTTCCAACCTGATATGTAACTATCCCCTGTCCATATTTGTAACTCCCTTCTCTGGCCATTAGAAACTGATTGCAATTAGTCTCAATGTACTTACTTAACCCACTCTTCCTATATTTGAACAAATTCCCTGTCCCAGCAGCAAAAGACATAACCCTGGATATCTGGTCCCCCTGCTCCTGTGGGACATGTATGCTGAAGGTTTAGCTCCAATAAACAGAAGGAGGAACATGGAAGAAAGGAGGAAGCTAACTTGAAGTTGTTGAAAGTCAACTTTTGCTAAATCCTTCTTGAATAACACTTTTTTTCTTTAATGAAAGAGAAGACAGAAATGTCACACATACTTTTTTTAAAGTTTATTTATTTTGAGAGAGAGAGACTGAGCAAGCAGGGAAAGGGCAGAGAGAGAAGGAGAGAGAGAGAATTCCAAGGAGGCTCCATGCTGTCAGCGCAGAACCCGATGCAGGCCTCGAACTCACGAACCGTGAGATCATGACCTGAGCAGAAATCAAGAGTCTGATGCTTAGCCGACTGAGTTGCCCAGGCGCCCCAACATCACATATATTTTTAGTTAGCTTTGAAATTAGTGGGCTATTTTATCATACCAAATGAGTATAAAAGAAAATTCAGTTTTCTATAACTAGTATCTTAAAACATTCACGTGATGCATATGTTATCTTCTTGGATTAAAAATGTACAATTTCACCAGATGTTTTAGATTAAACACATTGCCTTTTAATATACCAAATAAACTTAGTTTGCATCTCCAAGTGTTGATAGAAAATCTTCTTAAAAAAAAAAAGAAAATCTTAATTTTCTAATTTAAAAATTTTAGATACAACCTTTTTATTTGCATATTTATAAGAGAATATTAGGTCATTTTATGAAGTAGTGTAATTATTTTTTTCTGTTGTGTTTATCCATGTTAAAAAGTGAAGAATGCATCTTAAATTTTATTTTAAAATGTTCATTGAAACTTTAAACAATTAACTTAAGATATAGAACATTAAAATTAATTTGCATTTTAAATGATAATAGCAGATAGTCTTGACTTCCTAAGTTCTAAATTCTAGTGAATAGCCTATGAATTATAACTTTAATAACAAGTTTTGCTTAATTTTTATGAAATGATTTTATTATGTTGTAGAATAAGGAGATAACTGTTCTCATAACTGAGATGCTGCACATGTCAGAAACAATACAGCTTCACTTTTCCATGATACATTCCAAGATATGTAAATAAAGATCACATACAAGTGAGTTAATTCACATTATAAACATGCAAAAATACAAAAGTATATGCACAAGCATCTCCTTTTATTCCTCTTTCCCAATCTTATTCCTACTTACAGAATTTCTTGGTGTTGTATATATTGGGAAGTATATATTCAACCACATATAAATGCGTTGTTTTGGTTTGTGTGATTTTTACTTAGATATTATTTATATATATGTACATATAAATATATGTATATATATTTACATACACATGTATATGTATATTTCTGCAGCAGTTTGTTTTCTTCATTAATAAAAATACTTCTTGGAGTTCCTTTTAGGCCAGTACATCTAGACCTACATCATTTTTTAACTACTACATAGTATTTCATTATTTGGCTGTGCCATAACTTATTTAAACATTTTCCAGTGATGGACATTTAGTTTTTTTCCTTAAATTTTTGCTATTACAAATAATGCTGCAGTGAAGACACCTGGACATACATCTTAGAGCATATATATGGCAAGTTTTATGAAATAAACGCCAAGACTTGAGGATGAGACTACTGTCTCTCCCTTGAGAGACACCTGAGCAGGTGCTGAGCCCCCACCTCTGTCCTGTCCTTTGGAGATCATTTCTCTTCCTTCCCCAGTCCAGAGTCCCTTGGAGTATCTGACCTGGTGACCTGTCCCTTAAGCCCCTTTAGCTGCATCATTTCCTGTTTCATAATGAGGCTGGAAGATCAGATGTCTAAAGTCATGTACCAGTTCCCCTGCTGTGGGTGTCTGCAGTGCCGGGTCAGGAACATGACAACTCAGAAGTTCATTTTCTCGGGGAAGTGCCTGGTGAATGAATGGGAAACTGTAATGTAGGACTGTATTGCAAGTACTTTTGCACATGTAGTATATTTTTGGGTCTTAACAAAGAATAACATTGTTTTAATTAATAAAAATGTAAATGATTTGTTTTAAACAGTTTTTAAAACAGAAGTCCTAGGTTGGATACCTCCTATAAGGTTATTTGTGTATGGATATGTTTTTTGCTACTTTATCAAATTTCTTTATCCTAGTTGAAAAATTAAAAAAAAGAACACCCAAATCTGTTTAATAAAGGGGCTGGTTTCTAATCAGTCATCAAGTTTTTCTTTTATTCTCTATTCAATAGTCTCGAATATTGCTGAATGGCTATTTCCAGTTCATTTCAAAAACAATTCAATTTTATTTTACTTTCCATCCCTTATTTATAACATTCATTTGTCATTTTTGTCATTTTGTAGACCTACCAAGAGCAGCTGTCAGGATCTTAAGCAACATGACATTCCTTTTTGTGAGTTTGTCATACACAGCTGAGAGTGCCATTGTAACTGCTTTCATTACCTTCATTCCCAAGTTCATCGAGTCACAGTTTGGTATCCCAGCTTCCAATGCCAGCATCTACACTGGTAAGGCACTGCCTTTAGAGCTCCTTGAAAACATGATCATTTTTGACCACTAAACTAAAATGCAATGAGTTGAAGAGAAAGTTCATTCTAACATCAAAGTGTTTAATAAATTCATTAACGGCTACCTGCCTCCCCCCCGCCCCAGACTCCACCCCCATTTTAGGAGGAAGGGGTCCTTGACTGTTTTCTCATTGACTCAGGTTGTGTTACTGTGTGACGTTCTTACCGACTGTATTTTGGAAAGGGATAACTTTGCATAATTATGTTTTTAGTGGTTCTCAGTTAAAAAGAATGTAACAGGCAGTGGCTTTCAAATTTAAATACGAATATAACTTTTTATGGGTTGACGTGAGTTAAATTTTGAAAAATTAATGAAAACATTTTTTGAATGGATAATATGAAAAGTAGATCAGGTCCATGGTACCAGGATATCCTCTTGATGAATATAAATGGATCTTGATCGAATTACTGGAGATACTTGAACTTATAAAAGGAAATCTATGAATTTTGTTTTAGAAGATGTTTTATGTCTGGGAAAATGATTTTTGGAGGCTATGATATGTGTACCCATTGTACATAGTACTCAGGTCTTTTTTCATAGTATATTAGGTGCTCAGAAATATGGGGACATTAACTCTCAGATATGGGGGGAATTTTCAGTGCATTATATCATAATACTTTAGATATTTCCTTAGTGGTTTCAAAGATGGTCAAATGACTGTATCTTTCTAAGGCTCAATTTGTTATTAAAGTATTACTTAAACAGTTTAGTGGAGACTTATGATACCTTTTCTGATGACTTTGGCTCCCACTTTATCCTCCATGTCTGGATTCAAACTTGGCAAGTTAGAATTATCTGGAAGTTAGCAGGCAAAATTATATGATTGTAGAAAGAGAGTTTGGTTTGAAATATTTAGGTGATCACTTTGTTTTCTTATTTCATTTTCCACATGAAAAGACCTACATACTGGGTGGTGGGGCCCTGGTAGCAAATATTTTTGTAAAGGGTATACTGCTTTGGACCATTGTAATTGTCACCCCAAAATATTTTTTCCCCATTTGTTTCTCAAAATATGTTTTCCTTACATATTTACTTATACATCTATAAAATAGAATTTACAGATCAAAATCTGAATGATGCATTTCTAATTTAATTTTTACACTAATCCTTTGAGCAACAATTCTTGGTCAGGGAAACAAGTGTTGTCTCATAGCTAGATCTGACGCCACACAGCTGATAAATGCAGAGTAGTCTCAAGCATTTCCCTAACTAAGTTTCAGTATTAGAAAGTGTTACTGGCACGGAGATTCACAGTCAAATAAACTGGGGACCTGCTGAGTTGAACAATGTATTACAGCTGTTTGCCACAGGACTCTTCATTACCCTTAATATGCCAATCTGTGTGGTGAAACTCCCAGACGAAGGCTCAAGGGTACTGTCTTTCCCAAATACATTTGACTATGAAATCCAACTTTTTAATGGCATCTCTCCCATGAACAGTTTTCTTCAGGACCCACATCGAGAAACACTGCTATTCTATCCTATGTACCCCTGTCCCAGCCAGACTAGGGGAACAGAGCTGTCTGGACCATCCCATTTTCTTCCAGAGGTGCCATTTTGACCCCTATAGTTATAGGGGCATTAGTACAGTGCTGAGCCAGGTAGGAATTGATGCATATTGAATCATATTGGCTATCTGTTGGACACTGCTGGAGGCATAGGCTAGACATAAAACTACTTGTGGAAAAATAAAGGTTTCAGTTGGACCTGGGGTGTTTCACTATGGAATCCCACAGCGGTGTGGTCAATGCTGTAGTCACTGAACATGGCACCCTCAGTGAAGGACGGTGCAGGATTAGATAAAGCTAGCTCACGGAATTAGTTCGTCCCCTGTTCTAACATCAGGACTAAAAAAGCAACATCACCCAGTGACAATTCCATTCGGGTTTTGTCATCAGTAGTTTTTGTTTTGTTTTGCTTTGTTTTAATAATCATTGTGAATGCAATGTATATTATGTTTAATAGTCTCCTGTGTTCTGATAAAAGGCTTTTTATTCCCAGCTCATATTCCTTTTCCTTCCTTTCTAGATAGATAACAAATAATAATAGTCAAAAGGTATTCAGATTAATTAAGAGTGGAAGATTGCTTGTCATATAACAATAAGATGAACAAGGATGATAATCCTTTATAAAGCTTACCTTGATTTTTTGAATTTTTGTTAATTGAATCCTTCTTCTTACCCTCTCAGCAGAGATTTATATATTTAAAGAACTTATTTAGTTTAATTTAATCTTTTATTCTCTTTATATGCATGCAAAGTGACATGGAGAATTAAGAAATGTATCTGAACAAGAATGTTAAAAATAGTTTTAATCTCATCTGACAAGATTTTCAAGCTAAGGTTCTCTTTAAAAAAAAAAAAATATTTAAGAGGATTATTTGGATAAATACTTTGGCCTTTCCAGAGCCATTTGCTCGTGTTGTGTTATATGGTAGAGATGAAGTTCCATACATGTATCTGTCTCCTATAGTCCTTGAGTACCAGCTCTGTGCACAGCACTGTGCCCTGTGTATGTATGGCTGGGATGTGGGGGGTGGAGGGGGAGGTAGGGTATGGTGGCGTGTCTATAAAGACTCAAACCAGAGCTATAAGATATGTATAGAGCGGCCTGTATTTGTATCTACACAATGGCAGTGAATCCGGGTTCATGTTTCATTCTTCTCGTTTGTGGTCTTTCTGCTAACCCATTTAGGGTCACATTTGTTGATTCAAATGAACTATTATGAGGTTGCTGTTTTAGGAAAGGCTGAAAGAAGGGAAAGAGCCCTGAAGGAGGAGGTAGAGCAGCTTTGAATCCTGCCGCTGCTGGTTATTAGCTGTGCTACTTTTGGCAAATCGATTTGCTTCCTACACTTCAGCTGAAACTGAGGTTTACCTGTATAATGAAGACAATAGCTCCCCTGTTTCTAGATGTCGATGTTGTGAGGATTTAATGAAGTGGTGACTAGTGATTTGTGCTGAATCTTCCCTAACTTCAAATGGGCACAATATAAATTGAAAAATACAACTTAGGGGCGCCTGGGTGGCGCAGTCTGTTAAGCGTCCGACTTCAGCCAGGTCACGATCTCGCGGTCCGTGAGTTCGAGCCCCGCGTCAGGCTCTGGGCTGATGGCTTGGAGCCTGGAGCCTGTTTCCGATTCTGTGTCTCCCTCTCTCTCTGCCCCTTGCCCGTTCATGCTCTGTCTCTCTCTGTTCCAAAAATAAATAAACGTTGAAAAAAAAAATTTTTAAAAGAAAAATACAACTTAATCATATATATTTTTTTTAATTTTTTTTAACGTTTATTTATTTTTGAGACAGAGAGAGACAGAGCATGAACGGGGGAGGGGCAGAGAGAGAGGGAGACACAGAATCGGAAGCAGGCTCCAGGCTCTGAGCCATCAGCTCAGAGCCCGACTCAAGGCTTGAACTCACGGACCGCGAGATCGTGACCTGAGCTGGAGTCGGACGCTTAGCCGACTGAGCCACCAAGGCGCCCCAACTTAATCATATATTATAAGGAGAAAATTAATATTGATGATGTTGACAGCACCTTCCATTTGAGGTCATGCAGCTTGAACAGGTCTGAGAATGACAGCTCTATACTAATCGTGGTGATAATAAAACGACTACTGACATTTACTGAGTGTTTACTAAGCAGGAGACACTATTTAAACTTTTTCATATGGACATTACTTAATCCATGTAACCAGTGCCTGTGTAGTAGGTGTTCTTGATTATACCCATTTTCCAGTTGAGGAAACGTCTAGGGAAATTTAAATAACTTGCTTAAAGACATGCAAATAATTAGAGCCAGGAGGCTAGTGTGTTGGAGTATATAAATATCCATATGTGATTTTTATTGAAATATTATAATAGACCTATGCTATTTTATCATTTCTAGGCAGTTGTTTTTTAAATTTTTTTTTTTTTTATTTCAGAGAAATAGTATTCTAAGATTCAACTTCTTCCCTTTCTATAGCAGCCTTTGTCACTGAGCCATGGTCAACAACATTCATTTTCAGAGCATCGGTGTCCTTTAGCATCACCTTTGCTTTTCTGGGGTACTGCCCTTTTGTGTGCAGAATTATAAAGGGTTAGACACTTGGTCTTTGCAAGAGAAATGGCCATGGAGAACTCTATTTTGCTTTTCATTGGAGAATAGTCAAAATACTTACTTCTTTGGTAAGGGGATTAGGATGGGGTGTGATTTTTTTTTTTTTTTTAATGTCTGTCATTTTTATTGTTGTCAAATTAACCAAATAATTGCCATCTGTCTTTAGCTACTGATTCAAAGTTTTGTCGATGAGATTCAAAGCAGTACCACTGAACTCAGATTGCAGACTTTGGGAATCCCTGCATCCTTAGAAGCCAGAGAGACATGCACATGCTTTGATTTGCTTCATTCTTCTGAGGGCATCTACAGCTTTTCTATACCATTTCTTTAATTTTATAAGAATAGTTTAATAGGAGCACCTGGGTGGCTTAGTTGGTTAAGCGTACGACTTCGGCTCAGGTCATGATCTCACAGTTTATGGGTTTGAGCCCTGCGTCGGGCTCTGTGCTGACAGCTCAGAGCCTGGAGCCTGCTTCAGATTCTGTCTCCCTCTCTCTCTCCCTCCCCTGCTCACGCTCTGTCTCTCTCTCAAAAATGAATAAACATTAAAAAATGCTTTCTTTAAAAATACATTTTATACTAATTTTATAAATCTATACATAGATTTTTTAACATTAACATTAAACTTTTAAGTGCAAATGGACCATATTAAGAATGGATGCACTTAGCAGCACTGCCCATTTCCAAGGTCAGGCAATGACATTGGATTCCACAAGATGTGGGTGGACGCTCGAACACGCTGTGCTCTGGGAAAGGAGAGGAAGGTCCCTGCAAACCAACATCCTGCTGCAGTTGCTAGAGTCTTCTCACTTCCATACTTTTAAACAATCTTGAGATAAATAGAGGCTATTAGGACCTAAGAGTGGCAATTACAGGATCTTTGTCTTTTGGGCAGAAAGGTATTTATTACACTAAATTATATGTGTTTTGCTTCAGTGCTAATTAGGACTTTTGTAGAACGTAATGATGGACAGTAAGTTAAGATACTCAGATTCTTTTTATTTGTTGATTAGCCAGTTAATTTAAGACATGTTTGAGTGCCTACCATGTGGCAGATCCTTAGCCAATGCACTAATGGTGGTGGTTACACAGAGTTCAGTTGCTTAAGAAGATTCAGAGGACTTCGGATGAGGATGTTTACACATGAATACTCCATGGCAAAGGCACTGAAATAAGAGTGTCCTTGTCAGTCACAGACCATCTCTGGGTGGCATGGCAGGACCAGTTTTCTCTCTTATATCTGGCACCACTGACATATAGTTGAAACACCCAGGAAGCAGAGCCCCAGATGGAGGCTCAGCTGGTGTTGTATTTTCATAATACTTTTTATAGATTTCAAAAAAATTTTTAAAGTTTATTTATTTATTTTTGAGAAAGAGATAGTGTGAATGGGGGAGGGGCAGAGAGAGAGGGAGAGAGAAAATCCCAAACAGGCTCCATGCTGTCAGTGCAGAGCCCAACGCGGGGATTGGACTCACAAAACTGTGAGATTATGACCTGAGCTGAAACCAAGAGTTGGATTTTTAACCGAATGAGCCACCCAGGTGCCCCCTATAATACTTTTTATATTTCAAAATATTTTTTATATATTTTTCTTTTCTGTATTTTGCTGGTCCCGTGAATTCCTGCTCCATAACCAACCTTAGCATTGGAACTCTCCAGGTGGTCTTAGCGAGACCAGGTACAAATCTTCACGCTCATTTTTATCAATAAACAGTGCTAAAAGCTGGTACAAATCATCCCCAAACTCCTCAGATCCAGGTTGGGATCAACGATATTAATCTGTGTGTTTCACGTCTTGACTAGGAGTCAGTGCCCTGATTCAGCAGGCAGCCCAGGCAGATCTCAGGCCTGTGAAGTTACCCCTCAGAGCTAGTCCAGGGTACGTTAGTACATAAGGTGGATGGCATCTTGGCCCATTGTGTAACTGTAAGTTTATCAGTTTTTCTTTATCAGAGAATAGTTTTTCTAATCTAGAAAATAATAGTTTGGACTAGAGTGAACTCTGATTTCTTCCTTTTTGCAAATCTTAGATTAAATAATTTTCCTAAGGCCACATGTACCAAATCAATTTATTCTTAACCATATAACTGATAGAGTTTTTCTTACAAGGGGATTAGTTATTAAGCAAGTCATCATTTCCGTGGTATTTTTAGTAATTTGCATCGCCACCAACTTTGGCCATGTCTGACATCCACATGATCTGTTTTTCTTTCTGTGGGCAGCCTGATGCAATCCACAGACCTCTCTTTGAATCCCAGATCTGTCATTTAACTAAATGCATGATTTTAGCCAAGTCACTTAACCACTTTGTTTCTCATTTGTAAAATGTGAGTGTCCATATCCCAGGGCTACTGAAAAAATGAAATGAAATAATTATATCTTAAAGCATGTCATACCTAGTATGAAAAGCTGCTCAGTAAAAATTAGTTTTTCCCCCTTCATATGTTGTGAAACTGTGGGGGGTTTCTTTTCTTTTTTTTTTCCAAATTTTATTTAAATTCTAGTTTGTTAATATATGATGTAATACTGGTTTCAGGAGTAGAATTTAGTGATTTATTTAGTGATTTACATACACCACCTGGGCTCATCATAACAAGTGCCCTCTTTAATATCCATCACCCATTTAGCTCATCCCACACCCACCTCCCTCTGTAAGAAACTGTTAAATTTAAATTCCTATTAAAAAGTTATCTTAGGTTCTCTGATTTATTTATTTTCTAAAGTTTTATTTTTTACTTATTTATTTTTTCAAGTATATTGTTTTATTTTGAGAGAGAGAGACAGAGAGAGAGCGTGCATGGACAAGAGAGGGGCAGAGGAGAGAGAGAGAGAGAGAGAGAGAGAGAGAGAGAGAGAGAGAGAGAATCCCAAGTAGGCTCCATGCTGTCAGTGCAGAGCCCAGTGCGGGGCTCGATTTTATGAACCATGAGATCATGACCTGAGCCAAAATCAAGAGTCGGATTCTTAGCCGACTGAGCCAACCAGGCACCCCAGGTTTTCTGATTTAAAACAAACTTTGTATTAGTCTGATTTAGAGTGGCAATTTGAAGGCATTTTGTTAAATTCCGCCTGTTAGGCAAAGTAATACATTCAAATGAAATTGTAAGGAGGGATTTTTTTAGTGTCGATCATAGGAGTAAAGCAGCAGAAACCTCCTGGAGCAGGAGACAGACAGAAGTTGCTGGGAGGGTTATTCATATCAGTGTATCATGGATCTCCATCTGTCTGTCTGTCTCTCGAAATTAATTAATTCACCAACTGACCAGCTTCCTGTTTGGCCAGTTCTCCAAATGCCCTTATTTCTTTTTATTCTTTCCCTTTGTTTACCAGTTTCCAGAGTAACAATTTATATTCTAGCAGATTTGTATAGTCACCGATAAATTTGAAAATATAATGAACTCATGGTTATTTATAAGCTTGATGTGCTTTAATCCATAGTGGTCATTGTTCTGTTTGATGCTCCATTTGTCCAGTCTTTGGTCACTGGGTGCCCTTTCAAGTTAGCACCTGTATCCTTTGGCACTGGCTCAGTAGTCTTTCAGTTTCTGGCATGATAAAAAATGACTTGCTGGGGCGTCTGGGTGGCGCAGTCGGTTAAGCGTCCGACTTCAGCCAGGTCACGATCTCGCGGTCCGTGAGTTCGAGCCCCGCGTCGGGCTCTGGGCTGATGGCTCGGAGCCTGGAGCCTGTTTCCGATTCTGTGTCTCCCTCTCTCTCTGCCCCTCCCCGTTCATGCTCTGTCTCTCTCTGTCCCAAAAATAAATAAACGTTGAAAAAAAAAATTAAAAAAAAAATGACTTGCTTATATTATGTTTCCTGCCCTAGACTTGGGATCACTCATATTTCTGCAAGGAGCTGTGGTTCCTTTTAGAGGAAAATGATATTTGGAGATCACCATCTGGACAGTAGGGTTGCTCATTGGTACCAGGTTGTCATTGTTGTTAGGCCTTTTTAAAAAAAATTTTTTTTAATAAAGAGAAAAATAGATCATGAAGTTATACTGATATTTTTGCTTCAAACTTAAGAGCAGGTTATTAATTAACTTCTTTGATATTATATTGTATCTCTTTGCTCTAATTCTGAAAGTCTTTTTTTTCCTAGTGACTTTAGAATAATTTATCCAAGTGTATATACATGTGTGTGTAATAGTTTCACATGTATATATATGTGTGTATGTGTGTGTATAATAGCTTCAAACCAAATATCAGTATTGTTACCAACCATGAAATATGAAATGCAGTTTTAGACTTCTTTGTGGTTCTTCTTATCTTTAGGCTATCTCTTAACGGCTGTGTAAAATAGTGTGACCTAAAGTTATTTGAAATGATTCTTCTCTGGTTATGCCACCAACTCGATATACTGGGGAGTATATTGGCTTTAGTTTGTTTTCAGTTTTTTGGGATTATTTTATTTTTATATTTTTAAGTTAATTTAAAAAAGTTATGTAATACATTTTGCAGGTTTGGGAAGTCAAAACCGTAAAACAAAGGACATTCAGAGAGGCCTTGCTTGCATCCTTGTCCCAGGTCTCTCTCTCCCTATAAAGGTAGCATTTTATTAGTTTATCCCTCTTGCTTCTTTTTGAATAGGTAAGTGTAAATATGCGTATTAAGTATGCAATATATATAATACATGCATGAGCATTTTATATTAGCATCTTTCCCCCTTCTTACCCCAGAATTGGTATACCATACACTCTGTTCAGTACCTCAGAGACCTCGCTCATTTCTTTTACAGCCAAATAGTACAGTATGCTATTGTGCGGATAGTCTATTTGCTCCCTGATTTGAGGACATTGGGTTTTTTCCATTCTTTTGCTATAATGACACATATAGTGAAGTAATTTCACACTAAACAGCCCATTTGTCTAAAATACTTCTTTCTTTTTAACTATTTAATTTACTCATCCAGCTCTCAGTTAACCTTTATTCCAGCAAAAAAAGGCGGATTCCACACAGGGGAGGGAAACGTCGAGCTCAGGGATATATTTGTCGTATAATACTCAGTCCTTACCCCCCCCCCCCCAACAAGGCTTAGCATTTTCCCTCAGAGTGCTGTAATGATCAAAAGAGGGAATCTTTCTGAAAGCTCTTTGAAAAATCCATATAGCTTTTGGGAATCCAGATCAAAATGGAGTCTTTCCTTTAGTATGAGTCTGTGCTATGATGGTAAAAGCAGGTGACCTTCGTTAGGCTTCCACTCTTAGCTAGGTGCAATGATAGGGGCCCTTCTAGGCATCATTTGCTGCCTTTGTTGCAATGCTGCAGTGGAGGGCCTACTCTCTCTAGTTTACAGTGGATAAAACAGGTGTAAAGAGCAGTTTTTGCAAGCTGTACATCAGCAGTCCATAATACAGGTCCATAATATATACATTGGGCTGGTCCTCAGGGAAGCTGCTTATGTTTTAGAATTTCTATTGCACAAATGATCTCTCCTCCAACTTTTTATGCATTGAGTAAGAGGATTAGTTTTGGAAGGAGACAGATCTTGTTGAAATTCTTGCTCATCCTTTTTATCCATCCATCCATCCATCCATCCATCCATCTATCCATCCATCCATCCATCAATCCATCCTTCTTTCCATCCTTCCTTCCATCCACCTAGCCATCCATCTTGCACAAATATTTATAGAACTTCTCCTATGGGCCTGGCACTGTGCAAGTTCTAGGAAAACCATGATGAGAATATAGAGCGATCCCATCCTCAAGGACTTTGTGGTATAATGACCCTATACTGCTTCCTGTGTTCTTGGACAAGTTCATTAAGTTTTGTGAGTGGTAGAGATTGTGAGGATTAAATGAGGGAATGTAGATTGTGTGCTTGGCACAGTGTTTGGAAAGTAGCCATTAGGAATAACTGCAATACCCACTTTATGAGATACTCTTGGGAAAAGACATCTAAAGCAGAGAGAAGAGTGAAGGCAGGACTTAGGGCATGGGGAAACATTAATAGCAAAGATGATCTGGGGGAAATGGATTTGAGGAGTAAAAAGAGAGATGAAAGGTGACTAACAGCGGGAAAATGAAAGAGGAGACAAGAGACTTGACACTAATGTGAAAGGCTGAGGGATTATTTTATCTGAACTGAGGGAGGCTTCCAGATGCAATATAAATTATAAAGTGCATTGCTTTACAAGTGTAATACATTGTACGTGAAACTGATTTCAGTTAAATCAGTGTTGAGGTAGGGTTAGATCTTGATATCTCAGTTTTATTTATTCTCCACTTATTGTTCAACTTTCCAATATGTCTGTTTTGCATAACTCTTAGTGGGTAAAAAGACATTTTAAGTATTTTAATTTCATATATTCGAGCATGGTGCAGTGAAATGCCAGATGACTAAATCTCTCAATTAAATGAAATGTTTTTGTTCCACTCATCTTTGATGATTACTAGTCCTTATGTCTGGGATTTGTTTCCCATGCACACCCATGTGTGTATGCGTGCACAGAGAAAAATGAGGACAGGCATCACTTATAAGGATTTTCTGGGCTCAGAGGACATTCAGACCAGTTTCTCCAGATTTCTACATCTACATTCATTGCCCCTTGATGATCATTGATGTCCAGAATGGCCCAGAGGCCCCTTGAGAGCCTTAGCCATCAAAAAGAATACATTTCGTTCACAGAGCAGGATTTATTTATGTATAAAAGTTGAGTTGAGAAAGATTAGGGAGCTTTTGAAAAGGACTGAAAACCCAAGGGAGAGTATGAAATGTCCGGCACAGAAGTAAGAGGCTGCTAAGTGCATCGTATCCTTGGTTAAGTCAGCACTGACGTGCACCCAATAGATTTGATGAATGAATGACTGTAAATATTAATCTCTTTGGCCCTCAGTCTGCTCTTTGAATGAAGGATTGAATTAGACAACCTTTCTTCAAAGATCAGCTAGCAAACATCCCACCATCACCCCCCGACCCCCTGCCAACCCTGCAAAATTTTCTGATTTTTGCAAGCAATTTCTTTTTCTAAGCATTCAAGTTAGTCAATGTCTTAATATTTTGCTTTGGTATCTGTAAGGTATATATAAGGTGTATGTAATACCTTTTCCTGGCAGTTCAAATTAGGCATATTAAATATATATTTTTTCTTTTTCTTTTTCTCTTTTGTTGTATGTGATGGAACTGAAGTAGTTCCTCAGTAGTGAATCGCTACTTTTTTGGGGGTGGGGTGGGGAGGAATTAGCAAGGATTAAGGTACTATACTCCTTTTGAGAGCTCAAGAACATTTTACCGAGCACGATCCCATTTTGGCACGTCCGTACCCTGCTAAAGTGAGGTGATCCCCACATGCTTTGTAGTGAGCCAATATGTTATAAGCTGATAAGTTGTAAGGATATGGATTTTGGAGTTAGAATGTCTGGGTTTAAGATCTGCCTCTGCCACTTATTAGCTGTGTAACTTTGGGTGAGTTAACTAATTTCTTTGGCCTCCACTTTACTAGTTGTGAATGATGTAATCATATCCATTTTATAGAGCTGTTGAAGTTTTTAACTGCTTCAAAACCACTTATTAAATAAAAGACAGAGACTAAGGAATAGGTCAATGATATGACGATGTAATGGGACAGATGGTGGCTACACTTGGGGCGAACATAGCATGACATATAAACTTGCCAAATCACTAAGTTGTACACTTAAAACTAATGTCACATCATGTCTCAACTATACTGAAATAAAAATTTTTAAAAAAATTTATTAAATGTAAATAAATATTAATTATTAATGGGAATGACCTTGGCTTTCCTCTCTACTCATCAAATATTCCATCATCTGTAATAGGACAGGAGAGTCAGGACTGTTATGGAAGGAGATGAGGAAGAGGGGGCTCAGAGTATAACATTATCCCAGTTTTGTGGATAGATAAGTAGAGGTATAGGCTCTAACTGAAGGATTCTTGGCTGCACAGGTAGTGGCACCCTGGAGAGCTAGAGACGAACTCTTCTGACTCCCAGCTTGTGCCTCCATTCCTCCTTTCCTCAGAAATGCTTTCTGAAGATCTTGCCCCTGAGCGTGGCCGGTTTATTACCACATAGACAAGGGAATACCTTACTCTTTTCAACTAAACAATAAAACATGGGCTTAAACATTATTAGAAGTGGAAACAATGTCCTTTTGTAACCTGAACCATCTAATGATGGACCACAGAAAATTTCCCTTGCTGTCAGACTCAACTTGATGTCTTCTTTTCATTGGCCAGAAAGCAAAACATGGGGTTATTTAAATTTGTTACCAACAGTTAATGTTTCCAAGCCATGGTACTAAAAAAATTTTATATCTCTATTTACAATAAATATGAGTGTAATTCATGTTGGTGTTTTGACTAAACTGGATGTTTAGAGACATTATAGGTGCATGCTTCTCTTACCTATGCCAGGAACAATTAATGTACCATTGTTGTGTATTGAGTAGTTCAGTAATGTTTTGTAACATCTTCCTGCAGTTCATTTGAAATATATTCTATATAAATACATCTCTTTTGGAAATGCAATTGAGATTGGTGGAATCATCCAGAAATGGACAGCTGTAGGACAGCTATATAAATGTCCATAGATTTTCCAATAGAACATCTATCTTCATGACATTACAAGTTCTTTTTGTCCTATGTCAGCCTTGCTCTCTGAGATAGTTGCTCATGTAACCAATGTGTTGGTAGTTATAGCTACAAGAATATGTATGTGTGTATGTTTGTATCTATAAAACACAACATATATAAATACGTATATATAATGTACATATACACTGTATATAAGTACAAGTTGACAGTTTGGTTTTATACATGTATTATGTGTACTTGTCTGTCAATTTGTACCTAAAACTTTTGTTTATTTAAATAGTCATTGGGGCGCCTGGGTGGCTTGGTCGGTTAAGCGTCCGACTTCAGCTCAGGTCATGATCTCACGGTCAGTGAGTTCGAGCCCTGTGTCGGGCTCTGTGCTGACAGCTCAGAGCCTGGAGCCTGTTTCCGATTCTGTGTCTCCCTCTCTCTCTGCCCCTCCCCTGTTCATGCTCTGTCTCTCTCTGTCTCAAAAATAAATAAATATTAAAAAAAAACAAAAAACAGTCATTGGCCTTAACTTTGCTAAGCAAAGTATTCTGCACATTAATTGAAAAATTTTAGGGAGAATGATTAAAATACTTAAGCAAAACAACTTTTTAAGTTTTCCCAAGTACTGTGGAGCATTAAGGGCATTTTCAGTGCTGACAACTAATAATAGATAAATCTTATTTGTCTTTAGATCAGATTCCCAAGAATCTCAGAACAAGGTGCCAGGAAATTTCATGTTAATACAGAATATCTGCCCTTGGGAGAATTTTGCTTTATGGTACGTGCTCCCAGCCTCTCTTAGGCTCATAATCTAGGGATAGGATAGTAGGTCCATTCCCTGAATTCATTGAGTAGTTTCTGAGTGTCTGTCATTTAGCAAACTACTCTGATGCATGTGAAGATGAATAAATGAGGAAATAATATAATTAATAGGGGAAATAGAAGAAATAATGTGCAATGGTCTCATATTATAAAAACCTTTGGGGGTGCCTGGGTGGCTCAGTCGGTTGAGCGTCTGACTTCGGCTCAGGTCATGATCTCGTGGTTTGTGAGTTCAAGCCCCGCATCAGGCTCTGTGCTGACAGCTCAGAGCCTGGAGCCTGCTTCAGATTCTGTGTCCCCCTCTCTCTCCACCCCACCCCTGCTTGTGCTCTCTCTCTCTGTCTCTTTCACAAATGAATAAACATAAAAAAAAACCCAAAAACCTTTGAATCTCTGGTGGAGGAATTTTTAGATCAACCAGCAATTAGAAAATACTAGAACTATTTTTTTTTTAAAGAAGAGAACTAATTTTTTTAGTTTTAATGGGATCATTATTTTATGGAGTTCCACTTAATTGTGTAGATACTCCCATATTGTGATTTTTTTTTAGCTGCTGTTTTTAAAAAGCCTACTGAAATTTTCCTAAACAAATTAGCGTCTATCTCATGGTTTTTTTTTGGGGGGGAGGGCATTAAGAAGAAGATTATATAATTCTTTTTAGTTATCTTTTCTATTCATAATCTTGTTCATATGTTTTAAAAATATCAGCCTCTCATGTCAAATCATTTTTTAAGGGATGCAAGGAAAAAGTGAATAAAATGTTGACTATTAGAAATACTTCAGAAATGTTTAATTTGTATTCACACACTTGTTATGTACATTACATCTATTAATAAAAATTGCTTTGTAGGTAGAACAAAACAGTTTTAATGTCATGTAAGAACAAATGTATCTTTTTTTTTCAATACATGAAATTTATTATCAAATTGGTTTCCATACAACACCCACTGCTCATCCCAAAAGTTGCCCTCC